>NC_134701.1:10820000-10945000 GCF_043290135.1 Rhipicephalus microplus
AATGAAACCGTCATAATGTTGTAGAAAGCAATGTAAAGTAGCGAGTAAAACGTTTTCTAACGATAGAAGTGCGAAGGTTATGTTAGGTTGAGTTATGTTAGTTTAGGCTAGGTAGCGTCGTGAAACCACCAAAAAGGACGTCATCTAACGAGATAGTGTTGTTTTATTGCATGTACGAAACTGCAATAGGTGAAATGTTTGAAAGCACACAAAACGGCATGAACAAGCCAGATACTGCGTGTTGTACCGTTACAAGTGCGAAACTGCTGTATTGTGATATTCTCGTTAAAGCGCATGCAAGCATCGTGAAACCTTAAAGAACGATGTCATTTAGCGAGATACAGCGTTCTGTACTGCAACCGTCGTAAAACCGCATTAAACAATGTCACTTAGTGAGGTGCAGTGTTTTTCACCATTACAAGTCGGGAACTGCGATATCTAATGTGAAAGCGCATGAAACCGTCGTAATGTTGTAGAGAGCATTGTAATGTAGCGAGTAAAACGTCTTCTAACGGTAGAAGTGTGAAGGTTATGTTAGGTTGAGTTATGTTAATTTAAGCTAGGTTGCGTCGTGAAACCACCAAAAAGGACGTCATCTAACGAGATAGTGTTGTTTTATTGCATGTACAAAACTGCAATAGGTGAAATGTTGTGAAAGCACACAAAACGGCATGAACAAGCCAGATACTGCTTGTTGTACCGTTACAAGTGCGAAACTGCTGTATTGTGATGTTCTCGTTAAAGTGCATGCAAGCATCGTGAAACCTAAACGAACGATGTCATTTAGTGAGATACAGCATTCTGTACTGCAATAAGTTGGTGAAAAACTGTGAGGTTATGCAAACATCGTAATTATGAACGAAACAGTGTAATAGAGCGTTTTTAGATCCAAGTGCGAATGTTAGGTTAGGTTAAGATATGAACCGTCGTAAAACCGCATTAAACAATGTCACTTAGTGAGATGCAGTGTTTTTCACCATTACAAGTCGGGAACTGCGATATCTTATCTTAAATCGCATGAAACCGTCGTAATGTTGTAGAAAGCATTGTAAAGTAGCGAGTAAAACATTTTCTAACGATAGAAGTGCGAAGATTATGTTAGGTTGAGTTAGTTTAAGCTAGGTAGCGTCGTGAAACCACCAAATACGACGTCGTCTAACGAGATAGTGTTGTTTTATTGCGACTACGAAACTGCGATAGGTGGAATATTGTGAAAGGACACAAAACGGCATTAACTAGCCAGGTACTGCGTGTTGTACCGTTACAAGTGCGAAACTGCTATATTGTGATATTCTCGTTAAAGCGCATGCAAGCATCGTGAAACCTTAAAGAACGATGTCATTTAGCGAGATACAGCGTTCTGTAATGTAATAAGTTGGTGAAAAACTGTGAAGTCATGCAAATATCTTAAATGTGAACGAAACAGTGTAATAGAGCGTTTTAGATACAAGTGCGAATGTTGTTAGGTTGGGTTAAGATATGAACCGTCGTAAAACCGCATTAAACAATGTCACTTAGTGAGATGCAGTGCTTTTCACCATTACAAGTTGGGAGCTGCGATGTCTAATGTGAAAGCGCTTGAAACCGTCGTAATGTTGTAGAAAGGAATGTAAAGTAGCGAGTAAAACGTTTTCTAACGATAGAAGTGCGAAGGTTATGTTAGTTTGAGTTAGTTTAAGCTAGGTAGCGTCGTGAAACCACCAATAACGACGTCATCTAACGAGATGGTGTTGTTTTATTGCGACTACGAAACTGCGATAGGTGAAATATTGTGAAAGGACACAAAACGGCATGACCTAGCCAGGTACTGCATGTTGTACCGTTACAAGTGCAAAACTGCTATGGTGTGATATTCTCGTTAAAGCGCATGCAAGCATCGTGAAACCTTAAAGAATGATATAATAGGCAAGCCTGCTTTCTACTGGGCTGAACAATACACCGGGCAACGCAGATTTGTTGTGAAAAAAGTAGGGACAAATTTCCTTCTGCAATTACAGCATCGGGGACGTCTTGGTCACATTCAACGTTGATAAAAAGGCTGCTGCGGGGAGGCAGAGTAACAGATTCGGACCATACGCGTAGGGCAGCCTTCGATGAGCGGGCGTTTTCCGGTTCAGAATGAAATGGGTCCTCGAACGACACCTGCAAGTCTCGTAGGTCAATAATTACACCGTGTTCGCTAAGAAAGTCCAGCCCCAGAATGAGTGGACGGGAACACACAGGTAATACGAGGACAGACCCTGTGAACGTAGAACCACGGACTCGAACACGGGCTGTGCACATTCCAGTCGGCGTGACGAGGTGGCCCCCTGCCATGCGCAACGGCGGTCCTTGCCAAGGTGTAGTTACCTTCCTCGGTTTGGATGCCAGGGCGCTGCTCATAACCGAATAATCGGCGCCAGTGTCGACGAGGGCAGTGACGACGTGATTATTTACGAGTGCGGTGATGTCGGCGAAAACAGTCTTATGACTTTCGGAAACGACTGGAAAGTCAGAACGGTCTTCGTCGGGTCGTTGCGTCGAGGGAGGCTCTTTGACAGTTCGTTGGGACGCTGCTTTACCCCCAGCAGCCGCGGTTTCTAGTTTCCCCTGTGGGGACTCGGTGACCGGCCTCTGAAAGGAGCATAAGATGACGAGGGAATGCTAGGTGACGTGGAGCGGCGAGGTGATGGTGATCGTGATTGGGGGCGTTGACCAAGGCGAGGAGCTTGCTGGCCCGTAAGGTACGATTCGATGTCACGGGGACGCTCACCGTAACGCGGGCACCGAGCATCAGGGTGAAAGCCACGGAGACCAAGTTGGCGGTACTGGCAATAACGGTAGACGTGACCCGCTTCACCACAGTGGTAGCAGAGTAGACGGTTATCTGACGTACGCCACACGCTGGCCTTTATGGCGTTCTGCCGCGATCCAGACGGAAGATAAGTTGGTGCACTCGGAAACCTTGAGGCGGGTGGCGGAGTCGAAGAGGTGCCCTGGAATCGATGGCTAGCCTGGTCCATTGTCCCCATGGTGGGATCAGGGCCATGTGGTGCAGGAGATCGCAGAGCCGCCGCATAAGTCAGCACAGGGGCCTCAGGCCTTGTTGGCACGAGTGGGGTGACCATCTGTCGGATCTCATTTCGGATTAAGTCTGCGAGAGCACTTACGGGTGCTTGGGGTCCCGCTGCTTGGAGTTGGCGCAGCTCGTCCCGCACGACGCTTCTTATGAGCTCTGCGAGGGCATGCCTCTCGCTGTCAGCCCCGATAGAGCATGCAGCAGGGGTCACGTCGTAGTGTTCATACTGTGACAACCGATACTAGAGTGTACGCTCCATTGTGGTTGCCTCATTTATGAACTCTACCACAGTCGTCGGTGGATTGTGCACGAGTCCGGCGAAGAGCTGCTCTTTTACCCCACGCATTAAATGCCGCAACTTCTTTTCCTCGGACATTGCAGGGTCAGCACGCTTGAAGAGTCGAAGCATGTCCTCGACAAACATCGAAACTCTCTCGTTGGGTCGTTGGTTCCGAGACGAGATAGCCTGCTCCGCTCTCTCTTTCCTTTCAGTGCTGTGGTACGCATCGCAAAACTGTCGGCTGAACTCATTCCACGTCGCAAAGGAACCCTCTTGATTCTCATACCACGTTTTGGCAGAGTCTTCAAACGCAAGGTAAACTCTCCGCAGCTTGCGAGCTTCATCCCAATCATTGATGTTGGCAACTCGATCGAAGTGGTCAAGCCAGTCATCAACATCTTCATAAATGTCTCCATGAAATGAGCGTGGTGTTTGTGGCGCATGAAAAACATGCGGGAGAAAAGAATAGGCGTCGTTGGTTTGACTCGCCTGATTGGTAGTTGAAGTTGCCATCTCGTCTTGAGAGAGGGGACCGTATTCGGGGGATAGTCCTCGCAGGCGGCGACTGCTTCTGGCCGTGGGAGCTGTAGCTGTCTCCGAGTAGCTCGATGTGTCGGCTGAAAATCTGCAGCCGAGGTGCATTTACCCAGCACCTCCACCAGTGCCGTGAACGTAATAACAGACAACGATAAATCAGCGTCTTGCTTGCCATCAGACCAGGAAGCAAAAGCCCTTTTCTTTCTTCACTTCCAAGGGATTCCACCTACAGTTGATGGCTCATACCCATTACCTGTGAGATCTGTCACAGGTAATGGTTGCGTCATCTGCATATTTAATAAACATGGCATTATTATTAATGTTAATCGTGTCACTAATGTCGAGGTTGATGAACAAAGGTCCCAGAATGCTGCCCTGTGAAACACAACAAGGCAGTGGCAGATCTTGGGATCACGAGTTATTTATTTGGACAACTTGTCGCCGATGGGACAAGTATGACCGCAGTAAATTTAACCCACAACCACAAACACCATAAATTTCTAACTTTCTTAACAAGACCTCGTGATTCACCAAGTTAAAAGCCTTGGAAAAATCAACAAATAAACCAATTACTATTTTCTTGCTTTCAAATTCTTGTAAAATATATTCTTTCTGGTGGAGCAAAGCTAATTCTGTTGATCTGTCTTTCCGTGACCCAAACTTTTGGGTTGTTAATATATTGTAGTTCTCCAAAACATTTCAGAGCCTACAATGAAATAATTTATCAAAAGGTTTTCACAAATAGATAAAACAGACAGAAGGGTGGTAATTTCCTGATCCATTTCGATTCCCCTTTTTGTAGAGCACTGTTACCTTGACTATTTGCAGTTTTACTGGGAAAGCTGATGCAGTTATGCAGGTAATGAATATGTGTGCAAGAACTGGCGCTGTTATGTCTACAACAAATTTCACCGGTTTTATCTGGATTTCATCTATATCTCTACTGCTGCTGTTCTTTAAATTTGCAATTATTGAAATAACTTTCTGAACTGTGACTGGCGGCATAAATAAAGTGTTATCGTTTCTCATGTTCATATATTGACATTCATCTGTGGGACTAACTAAGGTACTCAAATTTGTAAATAAAATTGTTGAATGCATCCGCCAATTCCACCCCATTTAACTCTCTCCTTTCAACGCTAAGTTTGGATACACAGTTACGGTTTTTACCACGGTGGAGTAACACGTTTAATTTGTCCCAAAGTAGCTTGCTTGATGAAGTTTTTATATTTTTGAAAGACGAGAAGTACTCTTTTCGTGCGATCCACCGATTCTTAGATTAGTTTGTTTTGATTTTTTTTAATCGGTCAGGTCATCGAGATTGTGAGTTTTAAAAACTGTCTTAATAGCCTCTCCTTTGTTCTCATTTGTTGGTAGAGCTCGCGCGTTACCCACGGTTTTCTAAATTTTCTATTTATTTTTCGTGTTTTGACAGAAAAGTCAACTCCGCAAAAACTTTTAAATATATCTAAAAAGGCATTGTATGCAAGGTCAGCATCATCTAAATTGAGTATCGTGGACCAGTCAACCTGGAGCAGCTCCTTTGTAAATGCGTTAAAAGCCGTATCATTTATTGGTTGGTAGAAACTTTTCACAGGCGGGCTGTTTCTAGGTATACCAGCATTATTTAAACAAAAAAGAAACACAGAAAGGTGGTCACTAATGGAACATGACAAGGCACTAGCTTTAATCTGTCATAATAAAAAATTTGTTATGAATAGGTCTAACGCTGATTGACACTGAGTTGTTATTCGCGTTGGATCATTATTACATTTTGAAACCCATATGAAATTATTATATTTTTAAAATTAGCACTCTCTGGAGTAATCACTCCCATATCAATTGTGAGAGGTTAGTGTGGGCCCAGGCGCTCAACCGACAAGGAATAGGGCATATACAAAGACAGGACGTTTATACAAGTAGGACATAATTACATACATGAACTAAAACTGCATACATGCACTCCTAACTCGTGCCAGTCCCGTTCACCCTACAGGTTTAAAACACGTAGTCACGGTTCACGCGGCCCTGACACAGCGAATCTAGCTCGCGCGCCACTCGACGTCAACCACTCACGCCACTGTCGTCGAGATGGTCCGACATGTCGCCGCGTCTCCTGGATTTTGGAAGGTCCCGGATGTCCGTCGCACCACGGCCGTCGCTAGAACAGCTGCTCGCTGTGCGGTGGCTGGTCGGATCCGTGCTCGGCCACGCCCGAGAACACTCGATAGATCGGCCCAGCACGCCTCAGCTTCCCTGACACGTCAACCCACGTAGACGCTGACTCGCCAGCAGGTCTCGACCGTGACCACGAGCACCGTCGTCGCCTGGCGTAGCTCGTCACCCGAGGTCGTCTGCAGTCCAGTCGTGACAGGTTTCGCGCCGTAACGGGCTGGTAGCCGCCACGACCCTCGTTCTGCCACTGCTGCCCGACTGCTTCGGTCCGACTTACTTCTTCAACGTTCCGAAGAAATCTTTTTCACGCGCCCGCTCACGGGCGGCGCCGCCACGCACAACACACGCACTTTCGTCTTCCTCTATCTTCCAAGGTCCCGTTTTCATTAAAAAACGTCCCCGAATCGTCGCACAATGTTACAACCACCTGCAGCAATCAATTTGCACCTGCTGTCTACAACGTACGAAAAAAAAACAAGAACGTTCATAAAATTCAAAGAATGTAGGGATACAGGGATAAGGATGATCTCACCTGGAACCTAACATTGCATACCTAACAAGCAAAGCTAACAAATCACTCGGCGATCTCTGACGAAATTTTTCACGTGCACCACAATCACTCAAAATAATTCTCTATAAAGCACTTATCCGGCCTAAACTAGATTATGCAGCCTCTGTATGGGACCTCCGTTAGGATCAATTATTTATGTGGTAGAAAAATTCACAATTCCTCGAAATTCATTTCATCTAACTATAACAGGATCGCTAGCATCACTTTAATGAAAGTTCATCTAGAATTACCACCTCTAGCTTTACGACGTAAAATCGCGTGCCTCTCTCTCTCTTTCATAGGCTATGTCATCATCCCTTTTTACGTCACCAACATCTTTCGGCACCGCATCACATTTCATTTCGCATTGATCACTAACACAAACTTGGCATACCATCTTGTAGGTCCTCCTCTTTCTTCATTCATTTGTGCCACACACAAGTGATGAGTGGAATCACCTTCCTCCAGATGTTATCACTATCAAGGATACTAACAAATTTATGATAGCTGTATGTGATATCTTTCTCTAAGTTTTCTTTTTCTTTTAAACTATGCACCGCCATTTACACTTATATCATGCGTCTACGTTGATACACCGAATTTCGACTTTCGTTTATAGTTAACATGTCTTGTATTTTGTTTTGTTTTTTGTTCCGCTAAAATGTACTTGGGAATTGTTGTGAGTTCCTTTCCTGCATTTTATGTTGTGTTTTGTCTTGTGATCTTTTCCTGAACTATAACTCCAGTTTTCCGTATTTTTCCCTATCCCCTCTGCAATGCCACGGGCCCTGAGGGCATTTTAAAGAAATAAATAATAAATAAATATGTCCACATGGCATCTGGTAACATAATGAATAGAGTAATTTATGTGCGAATCATGTCAGCACTACGTAATCAGGTGACGTGATACTGAACGCATCTGCTAGTTCCCAGTCAATTTCTTTTTCAGTTAGTATAGCAACAACACCCCCGCGACCAAAAGGTTTGTTTAAGTAATGTGTGTTATAGCCTTCCATTCTGAAAATGTCACATTCGTTTGTGCTCCATTTTTCACTGAAGATGGTAACTGAAAAGTGAAAACGAAATTCACTGAAAGAGTCTTCTAAAGAAAATCTTTTCATTCCGGATAGACATGGCGTTTAGATGCACACATTTCAGCCCGTGTAATCTAAAATCAGATACCAGACCATTCAAGTCGTCTGGCGAATAGAACTCTGTTTATACATCTTCACAATCTTCCTCTATGATAACACTGGCCGAGGACATTATCTGGGCTTAAGACGATCAAGGTCCTCACGGCACTTAACGTGAATTGCACTCGCCCCATCAGACCTTCGCAAAAGAACTTTTCCATGCTTATACCATGCATGTTTAAACCCAGATGCTTTGGCCGAGCTTTTTGTTGTTAGAAGTAGCTCCCTGTTATGACAAGTCAGGTTCTCCTGGATGAACAAGCGCGGATCGGTATTTTTTTAGTTTGTTTCTTTTGTTCAGCCATGAATCCCTGACTGCCTGTCTCGTGAAGTGCATGGTTATTACTGGTATGTTATCTTTCTGTGCCAGCAGCCTGTGAACTGTGGCAATGTCCTGTTTGACCAAGTGAGGCGTTTCCAGAATGTCTGCAACTTGATTTAAAACTTTGTGAAAGTTTTCCCCTGACGCACGAGATATTTCATGAATTTATAAATTAAGCTGTCTGTTACGAAGCTCGAGATCGTTCACTTCTGACCGAAGGTGAGCCTGGACTGACTGGCTCTAATTATCCTTTTTTTCGAATTCTTGCACCTGTTTTCCGAGTATTTTGATTTAATTTTCTTGCTTGCCAATTATTTTTTTGAGTTCCTCAAAACTGGCACTCATGTGCTCGACAGACTGTTCGATTGTTTCCACTCCAGCCACAAAAGATAGCAGGCTTTCTAGCTTCTGGTATAGATACCAGAATATTTCTTATATCGGTGTCTATTTTAGTTTCATCACCACACCTATCAGTTTGTACAGAGCTCCGGCAGTTTTGGCACCGCCATGCGTTGTTTGCAGTTTCGGACTTTCCTTTGAATGACTTCTGTGCTATCCCAGCACATTTTCCACAATGATACTCGTGCGTACACTGAGAACAAGTCACACGACCCTCACTTCGATGAAGTACTTCATCACATGCACAACAGACATGGGACATCACTTGAACCCGTGTACAAGGTCACAGTGAACTCAGTATTGCGGTTTAAATGCAAACTTTGGCAGCGACAGCCGCAGCACAGACACCGTTGCATTAACTAGGAAATGCAAAAAAAAACCTAACCTGCACAATTGTGATAGCAATATAAGCGATGTTCGTAGGTCGCTGCCGCTGCTGCCAAATGGTTGCGTCCCACAATGCGTGTGAATTAATCCGCGTTCGATTCCTTCACTGGGCACGCAGGCACACTCGGAACCTGTGATGTTGATTGTCGTGGAGACTTCACGGGCAGCCGGGTTGAGACAGGCCTGCCTGCCCTGTCTGCCTGCCTGCCCGCCCACCCACCCACTTTCTTGTCTGTCCATCCGTCCGTCCACCTGTCTGCCTGCCTGCCTGCCTACCTGCCTGCCTGCCCGCCCACCCGCCCGCCCTCTCGCTTGTCTGTCCATCCGTCCGTCCGCCTGCCTGCCTGCCTGCCTACCTGCCTGCCTGCCTGCCTGTCTGTCTGTCTGTCTGTCTGTCTGTCTGTCTGTCTGTCTGTCTGTCTGTCTGTCTGTCTGTCTAGCCGCCTATAACTTTTAGCTCTCCTAGACGTTTAGATAATGGGATCTATACCAAACTTGGTATGGCATAACATGACTGTATGGCGAGCATAAGTGACTAGTCCTTACATGAAAGCATTACGTGTATCTCGCGATTGTCATGATTCACATGTCACGGCCTTGCAGCTCTCGCAGTGGTTACGTTCACATGACAAATTGAAGAACTGATGACATGACCGCATGGTGAACATAAGTGTCATACACGCCACACTCGTCATACGCTCGCGGTCGTTTCGCTAACTTTATATATCCCAGATTTACTATTACGTGACGTGAAAGAAAGATGAAGGTATATGACTACTGCAAACATGATAATCATGACATGCGTGTCGTGTAAGAACATGGCAACACACCATGCTCATGATGCGCTCGCGGTCGTGTCGCGAGCTTCACAAATACCAAATTTGGTATTACGCGACGTGAATGGATGACAAAGGTATATGACTGGTGCCAACATGATAATCATAACATGCGTGTCATATAAAACATGACTACGTGTTACGCTCCTAGTGTGCTCGCAACCATTTCGCTATTCAAATATACCAAATATGTTACGTGACGTGCTTGGATGACGAAGGTATATGACTGGTAAAAACGTGATACTAATGATATGCGTGTCATGTAGGAACATGACTGCATGCCACGCTTATGATGCGCTCGCGGTCATTTCGCTGTCTTCAAATACGCCCAACTTGGTATTACGGGACGTGAATGAATGGCGAAGATACGTGACTGGTGCTAACATGATAAATGAAAAGCGTTTCCCGTAAGAACATGACTACATGCCATGCTCATGATACGCTCTCGGCCGTTTGCGCTGGCTTCATATGTACCTAATTTGGAAGTAGGTGAGGCGAATGGACCACGAAAGTAAATGACACGCCCACACTTGGTAATCATGACATACGTGTCATGTAAAATTGCTAAGCCTGCACGGAAGCCACAGCATAGTGACAATGAAAGCTACAAGAGCGCCCTTTCAGAAATTTTTCTAAACGCAAATCGGGTAACTCCTGCAAGCACACTGGCTGGGTACCCACTACGGCATTAATAATAAAAACTTTAGGGTAGGAGGCCGGCATTCGCTATGCTACTCTTCATCACTCTTCTGAGAAGCGTGGTATCCGCTAAACTATTGCAAGAAATTTTGTGCCAATTGTCCATGCAGTGGCTGACGACGATGAGGAATTATGGCTGTATACTTGGTATGTGTCACAGTTAATAGGGAAACAAGAACACGTTTTTTGTAATCGGTTGGAGCATTAGACGGCCCACTCGTTATGTCGATCGCATTGTGCGACAACTGGTTGTTCTTTCGCTGTTTTAAAACGCTTTATAGGTCGTAATAATGCGATTGCTTTCCCGGCATTAAACCTGCCTAGGGCAAGTTTTCCAACAAGTCCCAAGCACCGGCGTAGCTCAGTGATAGAATACTGGGCTGGCACCCAGCGGACCCGGTTTCGAGCCCCACTGTGTCATTGGTGTAAGGTTTTTCGCTAATTTTGCGTGATGTGGCCTCGGACAGTGGCGGTGGCGGAAGCGCCGGCAGACAACTACGGCGCTGCGCGAGATCCAAGTTGTGATCTCATAACAGCTTTCGCCGTGAAACATGATTACGTGCTGTACTCATGGTGCATAGGTGACTGTTTTGCGCTAGCGGGTCTGTTGCTTTCACTGCCGGGAGATGTCGAGCAAAATCCTGGACCTATTACGGATGCAATGTTTAAGGAACTGCTAGAAACGCAAAAAACTATCTTGTCTAAAATTTCGCAAATGCAAGAGCAACAGGCCTCATCTGAGTCTGCTATGATTTAAGTTCAAAACAGATTATTAACAATTGAGAAAAAAATAGAGTGCATAGATAAAGTGGATGGTAGGCTGCTAAAGCTTGAGAATGCAGTCGATGGGAGCCATACAGAATTGAGTGCTCTGTGAAGTAGAGTTGACGACCTAGAAAACCGCTCGAGACGAAACAACCTTATTATTAGAGGCGTAAAAGAAGAAGGCCCTGAGAATGATGATGACTTACTGAAAAAAATAAATGACGATATATTTGGCTCCATTCTCAACCAGAAACTGAATTCTATAGAAAGAATACATAGACTGGGAAAGAAATTTCCTGGCAAAGACCGCCCTGTAATCCTTAGAGTGGCAGACTACCGAGACAAAGTAAAGATACCGAAAAATTGTTTCAAGCTAAAAGGCACTCATATTAACATTAGTGAGGACTACTCAAAACGTGTAACTGAGATACGGAGAAACTTGTGGGTCTCAAGTCTAGAAGAAAGAAAGAAAGAAAGGAGCGAAAGTTAGACTGGTTTATGACAAAGTTCTCATCAACAATGTTTTGTATACCTGGAGTGATGATGCCAAGGAGAAGATCAAGTGCAAAGCATCTGCTTAACCCAACCACCAATGACCTGAAAGACAAAAACAGGCCGACTTTAAGATCATCAACATAAATGCTCGCAGCGTACTGAACAAAAGTCACTTAATAGAAAGTGTAACCTTGGAACATGATCCTGACATATTGGCAATCACCGAGACATGGTTGCACAGTGATGTACATGATGTGGAAGTTACACCGCCAGGTTACGTCCTAATAAGGAAGGACCGAGGCGGGAGAGGAGGCGGGGTAGCACTTATGATTAAAAGAGACAAAGTATCAAACTTTGCCAGATACTTGTGATATTGAAGCCGTATGGGTAAAGATTCGATTAAATGATCACCCTGTGTACATTGGAGTTATGTACAGAACCCCCTGTTCTCCTGCTACGACTCTGACCGTCTTAAGATGTTTTATAGATTCTATTATGCACCAGGACGACAAAATAATTTTTATTGGTGATTTCAACTTACCAGGCATTCAATGGGATTCGCATGATATTATAGGAAACGAAGTAGCTCATTGTGAACATCTTTTGGACATTGCCTTTTGTTTTAACCTATGCGAAATTGTGTCTAGCTACACACGTGTTTTAAGGCTGTATTCTCTATTCTCGACCTTGTATTTGTATCTTCACTCCTGGAGGAAAATGTTAAAACAAGTGATGTAATCGAGGGCATATCAGATCATCAGATGGGTATGTTTTCCTTGGATATGGCGTCCGCTAGGTTGCACAAGGATTACAAAAATACAGTTCTGAACTTCGCAGCTGCTGATGACTTCTCTGTTTTAGAAAAACTTGAAAACTCTTTCGATACTTTTGTTCTCCAGCAAAATTCAAATGCATGTACAAATAGACTATGGGATTATTTCTCGCAGGTGGTCACTGAATGCATTCAATTCTATATTCCAACATGACAAGAAAGATAGCAAAGAAAAATCCTTGGATAATGCGTGACGTGATCCATACCAAAAGGCAACTGAAACAAAAACGGAAAGCTCACTCAAAGAATCCTTGCCCTGAAGGGAAGAAAACCATTCACACTATGAGCCAGGAATTGAGACGTATAGTTAAAAATTGCAGAGATAATTTTTATAATGTTAAACTAAAAAAGTTCTTGCACGAAGCACCCGAAAAGTTCTGGAGATACGTGAATCCAAACACAAAAACCCATCTTGATGCAGATAAAGAAAACTCACAAGCACGTGGTGAAAGTTTTAATGCCTTTTTTTCGTGAGTATTTACCCACGATGACAGACAAGTAACGACTTTCAATGAGGCTTCTGGCACACCTGCCATAGAAGGAATAACAATTAGTGAACAAGAAGTATTGAACCTGCTCCTTAAAATCGACAAAAAGAAAAGTTCAGGACCTGACGGAATACCAAATGAATTTTTATATAGGTACGCAGTTTGGGTCTTGAAGTACTTGACAATTATTTTCCAGTCCTCCGTAAGTAGTGGTTGCTTTCCCACTGCTTGAAAGGTTGGTGAGGTCATACCGATACACAAAGGTGTACCACTAACGACTGCAAAAATTTCCGTCCCATCTCGCTCACAAGCACTTGTTCAAATTTTCTCGAGCATATTGTCTCCAAGCATCTTTTGGCTTATCTAGAAGTTCACAACCTATTATACTCACAGCAACATGGATTTCGAAGAGGCCTATCTACTATTACTCAGCTCTTTGAACTTGTTCATGATCTCTCCTCTGAAATTAACTCACAAGGTCAGGTTGACATGATACTCATAGATTTTGCAAAAGCTTTTGATAAGGTGTCCCATGCTAAACTGTTGTTAAAAATAAACACTATCTTTAAAAACCCAAACCTAACGCAGTGGTTTTCCTCCTATTTCTCCAATCAAAAGCAGTATGTTCAAGTCAGCACGAAAAAATCTGCCCTTGTCAATGTTATTTCTGGAGTTCCCCAAGGCAGTGTCTTGGGCCCACTACTGTTCTTGATTTTTGTCAACGATTTACCTAAAGATATTACGCTCCCCATAAGGTTTTTTGCAGACGATTGCGTAATGTATAAAACAGCCAGGTCTCCTACCGATCAATCAGAACTAAATCTAAACCTCAAAAAATATACAAAACTGGTGCAACATTTGGCAGATGGATCTAAATGCCGGAAAAATAGTAACGATGACCGTAACTAGGAAAAAACGCATTCTAAATACGACGTACTTTAAAAACATTCATGAGCTTGGCAGAGCAGACCAACACAAATATTTGGGTTTATTAATAACTTCCGATATACAATGGAATTCGCATGTAGACTCCGTTTGTGCTAAGGCTAACAAAGCATTGTGGAGACTTCGGAGAAATCTGCACCCATGCTAGCCCGGAAATCAAATGCTTGGCTTACAAGGCTCTCGTACAGCCAATTATGGAGTACGCAAAGGTGGTATGGGATCCGTACACAACAAGTAATCGCACTAAGCTAGATAGAATACAAAGATTGACGTCACGTTTCATATTTAACAAATACCAGCGCTGCCACTCCCCAACTCAGCTTTGCAAGCTGGCCCACCTTGAACCACTAGAACAAAGGACAGAGTATGAAAGACCTAAATTACTCTTTTTAATCATTAAAGAACAAGTCAAAATAGACAAATCGAAGTATATGTATATAAAAACTGGGGAAACGTCAAGGCACCGGCATAACATGTACATCCCCCCTCCCAGATCACACAACGATTGTTTTAAGTTCAGTTGCTTTCCGCGGGCGATCAGTGAGTGGAACAGGCTGCCGAATTCCACTGTCTTACCGGAATGTGTACCTTCTTTCTTGAAGGGCCTAAAGGATGTCGTGTATAAAGATGTATAGTTTATATTTTGCTTATTCTATGTCCTCAGGAGAAGAGCGCTTTGGCTATTTCTTGTCATTCATTGTTATGTATAATAGAAGTTGTATAGGGAGTACCTATTTTTTTTACGTATATTGGTTTTTCCACCCCTGTTATAGCCCAAATGGGGCTGACAGTATAATAAAATAAATGAAACGAAATGAGTGTGCCCGCGGCCATTTCGCTAGCTCCACATATACCGAATTTGACGTTACGTGATGTGAGTGGATGACGAAGGTATATGACTGCGGCCAACATTATATTCATGATATGCATGTCATGTAAGAACATGGCTATATACCACGCTCACAATGCGTTCACAGCCGTTTCAATAGCTTCACGAATACCAAATTTGGTATTACGTGACGTGAATAGACGACGAGCTTATATGCGAAGCGCTAACATGAAAATCATGACACGGAAGCGATGTACGGCATAATTTACGCCCACTTCTTAACGCTGTGCTGATTTAAATGTGACAATTCAACCTTCTTCATTCGAGATGCGCATATCATCGATTCCTACTGTACGTGGGATTTATCAATTTTCTTTAAAGTTACCAGCCAAATAGATATTTCTTTGGTGAAAGGAGGAACATTGAAAGAATACACAGATCATCGCTTTTTTTTTGCAGTGTTCATACCTATAGCCGGTGTCCCGCTGACCGTAGGTTGTTCATTCTCGGGTTTTCCTCTTAAGCGAGCCAGTAGCCATAGGAAGCAGCTTATTAAGCCCACGCAGGACGAGTGTCGTATTCGGTAAGATCTCGGAAGCCATACTTTACGTTTTCACTGAATGCCGTGCCGTGGCATTGCAAAACAAATACGCTCACTGCCAAATTTCTGTTTTATGTCACATTTTGGAACTCTTTGTAGAAATGCGTAACAATTGAAGGTAGACTTAAAAAACAAAGGCAAAATAATACAGCTGTACAAGTAACGCTAAGCATAAAACACGTGATTGATCCCTCTTTTTACAATAGGAATCAATATAACACGAAGGTAGAACGTGCACTCGAAGAGGTAGTGAGCATTCATTGTGCGCTGTTTCGCCACATGGACGAAGGAATGTATGCTACAGTAACAAATAGCCATGTCACGTGAAAAACGGCAAGTATCTCGAAACTTGCAGTCGAACTTTAACCAGAAAGCAGCACGCACTAAATGTGCATAGAGATGTCATAGAGAGGACGAGCGCGGACAAAGAACTCTCACCGCTCGACACTCAAACCACACTGCTAAAACAGAAAGACGCACGAAAAGAAGCCACAAGCATACACAAAACGAGCGCGAACAACAGTCGCAATCCTTACTTTTTCGTGGGTGCGCAGTGTGTTCTTCTTGTAAACGCGGCTGTGGCAGCCATAGAGTTTGCTGATATACACTAGAGGGAACTGTGGTGCTAGTGTCTATGGGAGCTGCAACGCACGGCCCTTCAGCGAGCATGGGAATGACGGGAAGTCACGGAGGAAGGAAAGGTAAGGAGAGGGCATGCTCAGCCGGCGCAGGGCGTAAAAAATGTGGCGGAAATTACGTCAAGCGCGGCCGTATTCACTGGACACAACGGCGGCGTTTTGTTATTTATTCCTTTATTTATTTATTTATTTATTTATTTTACCCTTCGCGTACACAGTACCTTTCAGAGGAGAAGGGCCTGCACAACGTGAAAAAACAAAGATTACAAAGCAAATAACATAAAATATTGTCACTAATTAGGGTACAAAGATGAATTCTTCTAACAACTCACATCATAATAAAGCAAATGATAACACTAATTTTATTTTTATTACATGGTGAAGGCACAAAGCAATACAAATAAACTGTTCAACAAACATACAGGGGGTAATTATGTAATCATTGTTTTAAGGACATTCTTAAATTGAATGGATTCATTGATGCTTGTTATTGATGCAGGCAGGGAATTCCATTCATTACACGTTCTTGGGAGATATGATTGGGCATATGTTACTGTGTTGCAATGGGGGACTGTGACTTTTTGTTGGTGATTACGGCGAAAAGAAATGAAGGGAGCAGCTTGGATTAAACGGGAACGGAGTTTCGGATTATGATAAAATATTTTATGCAACAGGCAAATGCGAGTGCGCTTTCGGCGGGTAACTAGTGGGATGAGGTTTAGAGATGCCTTCATTTGAGTGACACTAGCTGAACGATGATAGTTAGCCAAAATGAAACGAGCTGCACGATTTTGAACGGATTCCAACATGTGTGATGATGTTACCTGACCGGAGTCCCAAACAGATGAAGCGTATTCCATTTGAGGACGGACGTATGTGGTATATAGTAATAACTTTAGTGACGATGAAGCAAGGAAGAAGTTTCTTCGAAGGTAACCCAGTGTTTTATTAGCTTTGGACGCTATATGTTCTGCATGTAATTTCCAGGACAAAGTGTTATTTATGTGGACGCCGAGGTACCGGTAAGATGTTACAGCTTCAAGGGGGTGACTGTGAAGAAAGTAAGTTGGACAAGTTGTACTCGACCGAGAAATCCTCATAGACTTGCATTTTTTAATGTTTAGTTCCATTTTTCAAATATGACACCAATGAAGTATGTTATTGAGATCAGCCTGCTGAGAAAAAATATCATTGTCATTAGATATTTTATGGTAAATCACACAGTCGTCAGCGAGCAAACAAATTTTGGAAGTAACAGTAGAAGGTAAGTCATTTATATAGATTAGGAATAGCAGGGGGCCAAGTACTGATCCTTGAGGAACCCCAGAATCAACCAGTGCAGTGGAAGAATTAACATCGTTAGTGCTGACGAATTGAACAAGAGAAGAAAGGAATTCACGAATCCAGTTAAAAACTGCAGTGTATATTTTTAGAACACTTAGTTTATATAAAAGCAGAGAATGGTTAACTTTATGAAACGCTTTCGCAAAAGTCAAGGAATATACAGTCAGTTAAAGAAGCAGAGTCCAAAGATAAATGCAAATTACTAGTAAAAGAAATTAGTTGAGTATCACAAGAAAAAATCTTTCGAAGGCCATGCTCAGTTGGAGAGAAGAAGCTATTATCCTCTAGAAAATTACCAAGATGAGAAAACATTATATGTTCCATTATTTTGCATGGTACACATGTGAGAGATATAGGACGATAGTTAGATGGACTATGTTGATCACCGCCTTTATGTACTGGAATAAACACAGCAGTTCTCCAGTCTTCAGGTAGTACACCATCATGATACGATTGCGAAAATATGCATTTCAGGGTGATGTAACTGTCTTCTTTGGTATTTAAAAAGTTACTAATAATTCCATCAATACCGTGAGAAGACGTTAGTTTCAGGTTGTCGATAATCGTGACGATGCCATGCGGGTTAAACGTGATGGGATTCATCGCAAAATGATTGAACGACTGAAGCTCAGGACGTTGTGTATAATTAGATAAAGAAAACGACCTAATAAATGTATCGTTTAGCACAGTAGAACAAAGATGGTCGGGGACAGGATCGCCGGTGGGTGTAAGCAATGATACTTTACTGGTGCTAAGTGGTTTCATTATACTCCAGAAACGTTTAGGGTTAGTCTTCAGGATGTTCGGTAGGGTTACATTTAAGAACGAGGATTTAGTAGCTTTTAGCGCTCGCGAATATGCTAAAGAGGCTGTCTTGTACTTTGTCTAGTCAGCCGGTTTAAGTGAATACTTAGCGATTCTAAAAAGTCTTTTTTTCCTGTTAGAAAGTCGGTTTAAGTATCTGCTATACCATGGAGCTTGGTTATTGGAGTACACCCGGCGAAGAGGGATATGGAGATGAATTAGTTCAGACACTTTATTACGGAACAAACATCAATTAGTTTTTACTGAGCGCCCAAGATAACCTGGTAAGAAAATGTCTAAAAAAGGAGCTCAGTTCATTATTAATGGCTAGATATTTACCCTTCTTGTAGTCTCTGATGTTCTTGGACTGTTTTATTGATGGTGAATGAGACAAATCGCACGTGAAACTCTGGCCAGGCATGTGCAATACGGGTGACGTGACAGTCTCTGATGACGTTATTACTAGGTCTATAAGAGAAAAAGAAGTTTGAGTGACACGTGTGGGTGAGGTGACGATTTGTGTTAAACCAAAATCGATGCAGGTTGTGATAAACTGGTTGGCCTCAGTTGTCGGTGGGTTAGTAAGTGGGCATGCGTGCAACCAATCAATATTCGGGTAGTTGAAGTCCCCCATTAGTATGAGTTGTGCTTTGGGATAACGAACCGTGACTTGATTTAAGCAGTCGTGCAAGCTATCACAAAATGACGCATCGTTTGATGGGGAGCGATAGCAGACCCCAACAATAACTTTCTTGAAATTTACATTCAATGTTCGAAATAATTGGTATGCAGTAGGAATCAAAACGCTCGCCCACGGCCAACAAAACTCCACCCCCACTCTATCAGAGCGGTCACTTCGGTAGACTACATACCTTTTTTTCACAATGAAACAATTCGGTGTTAGATATTTTTCTGCTAAGCCATGTTTCAGTTAGTGCGATGAGGTCGGCTTTCATATCGTTGATTACTGTACATAGCTCATCCTTTTTATTTATTTACTTTTTATTTTATTTATAAATACTGCAATCCCTGATAGGGATTTTAGCCGGTGGGTTACAGTGCATAAAAAGGATACATGGTTTACAACAACTGCACAATTCAACACAGATGAAATGGCTCTTCTTCTCGGGTACAAAAAGTTGTTACAAATAATACAACAATACCAGAGGATTGGTATACAATCCTACTTAAGGTGGGACTCAAACAAATTCAGAGAAGGCTGTAGAACTTGTGAATTCTGAAGTTTATTCCAATCGGAAATAGTTCTGGGAAAGAAGGAATACTTATAACAGTTAGTACGTGTGCGATGGGGGGTGACTGTTAGTTGGTGTCTTTGTCTGGTCGCGTACCCAGCTGAAGATGAAATCACATCTGAAAAATCTATTTCATAATGCCCCTTGATTATTTGATAGAAACACTTCAGTCGCGTTAAAGGCTTCCTGTGTGCTAACGATGGTAAGTCGCCTCATCGTAGAAGTTCGGTAACTGAAGTGCGCCCAAATTTGTTAAATATGTAGCGCGCAGCCTTCCCTTGTATGTTTTCCAGCCTGCTGATGTTTGTCTTTGTGTATGGATCTCAGATAACGACGCAATATTCTAATGCTGGTCGAGCTACAGATTTTTACGCAAGTAAACGAACATCAGGAGTGGAAAGTTTCAGCGCTCGTCTGAGAAAGAAAAGCTTTCTATTCGCGGCAGCAATCACAAAATCAATGTGCTTATTCCAATTAAGATTATTAGTTATCCACAAACCGAGGTACTTATATTGAGTTACTTCTCTCTGAATGATTGCGTTCACAGAGTAGTTAAAGACAAAAGGATTCTTTTTCTGGGTAATTCTCATGACTACAGTTTTATTGAAGTTTACAGCCATCTGCCATTGGTCACACCACGTGATAACTTTTAGAAGGGCATCGTTTAGAAGAAATTGATCTGACATGCTGCTTATTTCAGAGTAAATTACGCAATCATCTGCAAAAAGTTTCATTTTCACAGGAATATTGTCAACTATATCATTAATATATACCAGAAAGAGGATGAGACCAAGCACTGAATCTGGGGAACGCCAGAGCTAACCGTTAGCCTGCAGGAGCTGCTGTTTTTCAAATTAACAAACTGTTCCCGGTTTGATAGGTATGCCAAGATCCATTTAAGTAATTGTTTGTTCCTGAAATATTTGTCTAGTTTTAAAAGTAATTTTTGGTGTGAAACTTTATCAAAGGCTTTGGAGAAATCCATGAAAATGGCGTTGGTTTGATTGCCGTTATTAATAGAGATAGCAAAGTCATGCACTGTCTGTACCAGCTGGGTGCAGGTAGAGTATCCCTTACGGAACCCATGTTGAAAGTTGGTTAGTACACTATGTGTTTCCAGAAATTCATATATGTGATTGTGTAAAATGTGTTCTAGTAATTTGCAGCAAGTTGATGTTAAAGAAATTGGACGGTAGGTACTAATCATATGCTTGGGTCCTGTCTTATGTAATGGCTTCACTCTGGCGGTTTTCCAGTCACTCGGCGATTCTCCCTTATGTAAAGATCTCGAAAACAAGACATGTAAATATTTTGAAGTCCATTCTGCGTAACGCTGTAAGAACATGTTCGAGATATTGTCTGGTCCTGACTACTTTTTTACATCAAGTTTCAAAAGCATATTAAGAATACCTTCTTCACTTATTACTACGTCTGACATGGGGGGAAAATTCGCTTCAAATATCGGTAGTGAACCATTGTCTTGTACAAAGACAGGTTTAAAGTGCTTGTTAAATGCATTAGAAATAATAGATTCATCTTTACTCGCACACACCGTCAATATCGAACACGTCACAGACTGATGATGTTGGACTGATTGTCTGCCAAAATTTGTCAGGGGTTGTGGCTATAAACCTTGGGAGAGACTCACTATAATAGCGGTTTTTATCTTCAGTCAGCTTAATTTTGAGCTTGTAGCTAATTTCACATATTTTTGTTTTTCTAAAAGAAGTGCATTTGCTTGACTGTTGCTTTTTTTGCCTTTTTAATTGCCTTTTCAAACCTAATGTGTCCCGAGTGATCCAGGGATTTTTCTTTGGCATTCTTTTTGTGATGCGCGGTACAAATCGCTCGACACATTCGTTAACAATATCTTTAAAGAAATTCCTAAGACTTTCAACTTCAAGATTACTGTGTGCAAAGGCATCAAAGGTAAAAGACAGCATATCTATGATTGATGTACCATCTGCGCGAGAGAAATTCGGGAAAGTTTTAGTTTTTAAGTTCTTGTTTAGGAAAACATCTGATAGTTCCAGGAGCACAGCCTTGTGATCCGATATTCTGGGATAAACACTGCAAGCTGTCTTGGAAGAAATTGACCCGCTAACAAAAAAAAGATCAAGGATTGCCGAAGAGCTACCTTGTACTCTGGTAAAGTCATCGACAATCTGTAATAAATCAAACGTAAAGGCAATATCTAACATTTCTTCGCCAAATGAATTATTACGGGTTTTAAGCGAGAAGGCTTTCCATTTAACATCAGGCAAATTAAAATTCCCAAAATTCCCACTCAAAAGAATGCGATCACCGATCTGTACTTGTTTGTCGAGGTATGTCCGCAGCTCTTCCAATACTGTAATAGTGGAGCTGGGGGGCCTGTAGATACCTCCAATGATGCATTTTGTGCTGCCATGAAAGGCCTTGCAAAAAACACCTTTAACATTAGGTATATCAGGCATTCTTATGACGTTTAAAGAATTTTTATATATCAGAGCAACTCCTCCCCCTTTACTGCCCCGATCTTTCCGATATACGCTGTAGCCAGCTGGTGCAAATTCGCTATCGTATATGTCTTTGTGTAATTAGGTTTCAGTTAGAACAGCGATATGGGGATCATGCGTGAACAACAAGGCCTCTAACTCAGTTATCTTATTTACAACACTTCTACAGTTCACGTTGACAACTTTCAAGCACTGAGGGTCAGCTTTGTACCGTCAGTTTCGCTTGTTTGTAATTCTAAACCTTGAATCGTTAAGTTCATCCCAAACAAACAATACGCTGTTGATACTCAGTTTGTCATAGACAAGTTTTACCTTAGCACCATCCTCTTTATCTTTTACAGCGCTTTTCCACAATTTGCTTCGAATTTCCCGAACTCGGAAGGAAAAGTCCTCTGAGAGCGAAAACGGAGTGTCTTTTAGCTTGTGCGCCGTCATTAGTTAGTACTGACACTTTTTCTCGGTAATCCATGAACCGCATAATTACCGGGCGAGGCTTATTCTCTTGTTTCTTGCCAAGCCTATGGCACCGCTCAATAGTTTCGGCAGTTAAGTTTAGTTTTTTTTGGAATACCTTATCCTTTACTCTTGTTAGCAGCTCCTCGCCTGTCTCTCCTTTAACTTCGTCTTTTGCGGTAGATACTACTAATGTTAGTATATAAAATAGAAAATTCTAATCTCGAGCGAGTAGCACCGTTTCCCCTCACGTGTCCCTAGCGATCTTTATGCTGAAGAAGGCGACCAGATCGGAGTGCTCGAGAGGATGTACCATGCAAATTCGATGCAACTTTCGAGATACCGATCTCAACAATGGTGTCATTTATGTCATTGTAGCCAAAGGATTTACCGCCAACATGCAGTTTTTTGTACCCAAGTTTATATGGCGTATGCAGGCTTTTGGCATGCTCTCTTAACTTTTTTTGAATTTCGTGCGTGGCGGGGCAGAAATCCTCACTGAGAGCAAAGCCACTATTTTTAAGCAAGGAACACTTAGCAAGAACCGTTTCTTTTTCCTTGTATGCAGCAAATTTGATAATGATCGGCCGTGTTTTCATTTTCATAAACCGACCGAGCCTGTGAGCACGTGTAATGCTATCGCTGTTAAGGCTCAGATTCAGTTTATCATTAATGACGCTCAAAACTTTAGCTTCAGATTCAGTATACGCCTCGTTTTCAACATCTGTTATGCCATAAAAAACTAGATTATCTCGTCGAGAACGGTCCTCTGCGTCGTCTAGCCGATGACGCAGTGCGCAGGCTTCTGACTCAAGTCGATTAAGTTTATGTTGTGTTCCAAGCACCCCTGTGTCACGAGCGAGCCTCCGAACCCGCGAAGGACCGGATGCTGAAACTGCTTCCAGATGTTGACTCCTCCCCTTCACCCGCTCGGCGCAAACGAGCCACCGTTTGTTTCCCCCGGAAGTTCAGCCGCCGCCTCCATCCGAATAGGAATAAACTTGTTTTTAACCGTTCGAGGCTGTCTGAGCTTTTTGGACTGCCGCGACCAACGCGTACGTCTATGGGCCGACGACAACACCGGACATAACAGTGGCGACGAGGAAGTGGATTTGGACCAACGCTACGCAACGATATTGACAAGCTACAAGCTATGGCTAGGCACGGGCTCCCAAATCGGCTACCTGAATTCAACGGCTCATCATGGTCATCGTGGTTTGGACGCGTGGAATTTTACTTCGAGGCTAAGAACATCACTGATGCAGCAATGAAGAGGGCAAGCCTGCTAACGCTGTGTGGGGAGCAGACATACGACACAGTCTGTGCCCTGATTCAGCCACGCACACCAGCAGCCGTTGACTACGACGATATCGTAGCAGCGCTACAAGAGCACTATGACCCAAGGCCATCGGAGGTCTACTGTCGAGCTCGCTTCCAACGGCGAGACCAACTGGAAGGCGAAAAAGTGGCCGAATACGTAGCGGCTCTCAAAAAGCTCGCTGCTGACTGCAATTTCGTGACGTTGACCACGACAGCTGCAACTACTGCGCAGGAGGGAGGATCGACTGCCACACCTGCTAACACCACTATGCTCCCCTTGGACGTTATGTTGCGTGACCGTTTTGTGTTCGGACTGCGCGACGCAGGCCTACAACAATGCCTGTTCGCGGAGACGGGTCTCACCTTCTCCAAAGCCTACGACATCGCCCAACGAGCGGAGAGTGCCGGTCACCAGCAGAGGGATATTCGACGGAACGTCGAGCCGGTGCATCACACCAGTCAGGTCATTCCACGTCTAAGGCGAAATGAAGCAGAAAGACACAGCGCTGTTGGCGATGCGACGACATGCACGGTCCCCAGGTATGTCGATACAAGACAGCAACCTGCAATTTTTGCCAAACACTGGGCCACATTGAAAGGGCATGCATCTCGAAGCGCAAACAGCTCGGACCTAAGACTTCAGTGCAACGGAACAACAATGTCGACGCACAGGACGGCCAGACGCAAGATACAAGCCGAACAGCACTAACGTCATCGGCACTATATGACTTAAACGCCGTTGTGAACCTCGGAACGAGACCGAAGATTACAACTGAAATTATGGTACACCAGCGCCCTATAGGGTTTGAGGTGGATTCCGGAGCAGCATGTACGTTTATCAGCGAGGACACTTTTCGCGCAACTTGGCGTGAGAACGCGCCAGCTCTCCAGCAAGACGACACGCAGCTGAGAACGTGGTCCGGACATTCCCTCCCACTGCTGGGCTGTGCCAACGTAGACGTGTACTACAACGGGCAGACTCATCAGCTCCCCTTGCTAGTCGTCCACGGTTCTGGATCAAGCCTTTTAGAACGAAATTGGTTCACCCCCCTTGGATTGGTCATTGGCGGAGTTCACCACACACTCAGTTATCCGTCAGTGGAGCAGCTTCAAGATAAGTACAAAGCGGTTTTCTCCGAAGAAATACAAGGGAACAACGGACCTCCAGTCACACTGGAGCTGCGGGAGGATGCGACGCCGAAATTTTTGAAAGCTAGGTCGGTGCCTTCCACCCTACGAACGTCAGTCGAGAATGAGCTTGACCGACTGCAGGAACAAGGTATCATCGAACCAACGCAACATTCGGAATGGGCGACACCACTTGTTGTCGTCCGAAAGAACAACGGTACCCTACGCCTCTGCGGAGACTACCGGAGCACTGTCAACCTGGCGACAAAAGCATCTTCCTACCCACTGCCGACACCGGAAGAGGTTTTTAGCACGCTTCGTGGTGGAAAAATCTTCAGCACCTTGGACTTGACACAAGCCTACAAGCAGCTGAAGGTGAGCGAATCAACGTCTGAACTGCTCACAATAAACACTATTAAGGGTCTTTACAAAGTTAAAAGGCTACCATTCGGAATATCTGCAGCGCCAGCAATCTTCCAGAAATTTATGGCGTCTACACTTAGCGGGATCCCAGGTGTTTGCGTCTACTTGGACGATGTTATTGTCGGTGGCGCCTCCAATAAAGAGCACACAGAACGCTTGGAGCTCATTTTGGAAAGGCTAGCAAATGCTAATTTGCGCATCAGTAAAGAAAAATGTGTTTTTGCGGTGCCTGAGGTGAAGTTTCTTGGACATCAAATTGACGCGCAGGGTATCCATCCCACTGAAGACAAAGTGCGTGCAATCACCGAAGCACGAGCGCCTACTAACAAGCAAGAACTGCAGTCGTTTGGGGGGCTATTGACGTTCTACGACTGGTTCTTAGAACATCGAGCTACAGTGGCCAACGATCTATATCAGCTCCTGCAGAAAGAAGTCCCATGGACTTGGTCGCCACGCCACCAAGAGTCTATTGTTGCCCTTAAGCAACTACTTCGCAAGTCTACTGTTCTGCGACACTACGACGAAAGGAGACCCCTACTGCCAGCCTGTGACGCATACACCAAGTGGCTGGAGGTAAAACAAATGGCTACAACGACATCGGCAGCAGTTATCGACACTCTGCGGTCGTTGTTTGCAACGTTTAGCCTACCGCGCAAGGTGGTCTCGGACAACGGCACTCCGTTTGTGTCCACGGAGATTCTCAAGTTTTACAGCGACAACGGCGTCTCGTCTGTCACATCAGCTCCTTACCACCCGGCTACAAACGGACAAGCCGAGCGCTACGTGGCTGAGCTAAAGCGCGCCCTTACTAAAGACCAGACTGGGACAACGCAACACCGCATCGCGCGCTTTCTCTTCAGACAGCACAACACTGTTCAAAGCACTACTGATCAAACGCCAGCAAAATTGATGTTCGAACTAGAAATGAAAACCCAGCTGACAGCCATTGTCCCGGAGCCTTCAGCGAAGGCACCGTCGGAGGAAGAAAAGCTCCCCAATAGCAGGAGAATTGAAAGTGGACAGCGCATATACGCCCGCCAGTTCCACAGAAAGCTCGGCTGGGTTGAAGCGACGGCACTCAAACGCATAGGTTTGCGGTCATGGCTCGTCGACATTGGTGGAAAAGCCACACGCCGCCACCTTAATCAGCTACGCCGTTCAGGTAATTTGCCAAGGGAACCTCCCATTTAAGCAGCCACTTCGACTGAAGCTTCGTTCCACTTAGCCTGGCATCTCGCACCAGATGAATCGGCGCCGCCGCCCGCCGGCCCTGAACACAAGAGAAACGACACCCAGCGAGCGGAGGCTTCTCTTCCTAGTGCGTCCAGAGCGTCCACGCGCCCACGGCGGCCCCCAGATTGCTTCCAAGCGACAATCTAAGGAGGGAGGAGATGTTGTGTTCCAAGCACCCCTGTGTCACGAGCGAGCCTCCGAACCCGCGAAGGACCGGATGCTGAAACTGCTTCCAGATGTTCACTCCTCCCCTTCCCGTGCTCGGCGCAAACGAGCCACCCTTCGTTTCCCCCGTAAGTTCGGCCGCCGCTTCCATCCGAATAGGAATAAACTTGTTTTTAACCGTTCGAGGCTGTCTGAGCTTTTTGGACTACCGCGACCAACGCGTACGTCTATGGGCCGACGACAACACCGGACATAACAGTTTATCATGTTTCTCACTGAAATCAGCCCGACATTGCTGAAGTAATGTAGTCTGGCCTTCAACAGCCTCTAACCGTGCCTTTATATCAGATATGGCTTGAAAAGTGTTTTTCTGCTGGTCTTTTAGCTGACACATCGTTTCAGCAACTGATTTTTGTACTGTTTCAATTCTGATTGATCGCTCATTTAAATTTTTGACAGTTTTAAGAGCTTCTGCAAGAGCAGCCGATGTTTCATTAGGACCAGGGTTGCACTCAACATCCCCACACAAAAGCAGTAGCAGCGAGCAAAAAGGTTCAAACACGGCTTCAGGGCATGGAAGCACGGCTAGAAACGGATCATCTGATTTAAAACAATGGCAAGGTAGTTGGGACTGGTAACTAACCTGCAGAATGAACAACAGCGTAGGTGAGCCTCCCATCATTAGGATGCTTCCATGCCCATTGAGCGGCGACTTCGCAGCACTCGGTTTTAAACAGAGCGTAGGTGGGGCTGTCGATGTTGCTGAAGCTGCCACGAGTTGAGGTAGAGCAAGATAAGCAGGGAAATCTTGAAGCTGGTCGTGCCGGCAGGAGTGCCGCCACTCTAATCCAGGTGAAGTGGCATCGCTGGACACTTCCGAGGCTGTAGGTCCAGTGGCGAACGCACCAGCTAATGGCACTTGCGAACAGTTTCCGCAGCCAGCAGTACCAAAGACGAACTGCAGAATGAACAACAGCGTAGGTGAGCCTCCCATCGTTGTGATGCTTCCATGCCCATTCACTCCATTGTTGATGTAGTGCGGTGCGGCACCGTTCTGGCAGTGCCACGGCAGTGTGCGCGTTTTTACGGGCTCGCACCTAACAGTGGCGTACTGCAGGTGTTCGACAGCATCCATTCTTTTTGCCGCATTGTTAGCTACGCGATTTTCCTCCGGTGGTGGTTGTAACCAGCTGTCTGAACTAGAAACCACGGAACGAGCGCGCATATACGTACTCCGAATTTGCAGCGTCCATCAAAAGTATGCTGAAAAGCCATCATAGAAAAAAACGACTGTGCTCAAGAATTCGTTCAATGAATGCCTTGCAGGTCGGTGACAATGATGCGCTGTTGCTTCTTATGACAACGGAGGATGCATTTGCGGTCCACAGGCCCTTATTAAGACTGTAATCTAATCTTGCTTTTCATGTTCCTGTACAGTTAGCACATGCTTCTGCGCATTAAGCTTCCTGTTCTACTTCGCTTAAGACGCTCCCCCTTCACAATATTGTCTCACTCTCCACAGTATTGTCTGTATTGTAGCAAAACTCGTTAAAATATCTACACGCACCTGCACAAGGTAACTAGGTGCACCTCACTAGATGCGTGTGCTTGTGCATTCAGAAGCTGACAAAGCCGTTCGAACGATGTTGACCAACTGATGTTGACCTTTTCTCACGCATTTTTTCGGCTAACTTTCCCACCTTTCGCCCTAAAGCGATCCTGGTCTCCGTTATCCGTAGCTACTAGTGCGCGTGAATCACACTGGAGATGTGTTCCCACGCACTTTCGGGTGGTCTTCGCTGCTTTCGTCCTAATGAAATCATGGCCTTTGGGATATCCGTAGGAACAAGTGCGCGTCGGACAAAAGAGGGGCGAAAACAAAGAGGCCGGCGCAAACTCAACGGGCTGCCACGCACACAAGCTCCAGACGCCGACTTTACTAGCATAATTACGAACCTCCGGGTTTATTGCAGGGAAGACATTTTTTTCTTTTTTTATCGTTGTGTCCAGCCCACAGCCTGACCGAAAATTTTATAAAGCCTAAAGAGAAGCGCAAAAGGGGGAAAAAGTGATCTGAAAGAAGCCGTACAAATTTCGGTGCCTAGTTCATCGCGCGGCAATGTTCGAAATATCATGTTTATTTTCACAAAGAACACATCTAATTAAAAAGAGCTTAACATGCAACTTGCAGTGTTTATCGTAAACACCGGCAGAGCAAGAGTACAACAGCCATACGCAGAGATTTCGTCAACCGTATCGCGGCAGGACAGCGTGTTGAAATCCGTTCTGTTGGTTTCGGATAGCACCGGCGCACGCGGCGCGCAGGCCACGTGCTTTTTGAGACAGAGAGGGAGTCACGCCTTCTGCTTCGCATTCATATGTAAACAAGAGAGGAGAATTTGCCCAGTCAATATGGCCGACTTCCGGCTTCATCACGGCTTCACAACGAGTGACGTCAAAACCTCTCCTTAGATTTCCTTCTTCCGTGTGGGTACTATACACATTTGTCTAATTTTTGTACTTCTGGCCTGCTTCTGGCTCCGTGGTGTTTGTGTGGCTTGGAGCTGTTTTTTCACAAAAAAAAAGAGCAAATGTTAAGCGTTTGCGCTTCACAACGTTATTCTTTTAGGCTCACCATTTCGAATCGTGTCACAAAGTTCAAAAACCGTTCGTTCTTTCCTTCAAAACAAAACCGTAGCGACCATGGGAATGATGAGCAGTACAAACATTTGCCTAGTCTTCGTACTTGCGGGTGGCGAATCGTACTTGTGGCTTCGTTTATTGCTGGTTATCGATCACAGCGCCAGAGGCTCCTCTAGTTAATTTTAAGAAACTCTATGGTGGCAGCGAGCGAAATGACGTTCGTGCTCTCTTTAACTACTGTAAATTCAAAGCAAACTTCCGGTGGAAGCACAAAAGCTACCAAGAACCCGAATCTCGAGATAAGCGCGTGCGCGATAAGCCAGAAAGCTGCAGAACTACAGTGTCTAGAGATCATATTTCTAGACACTGTAACAGAACTTTGACCCCACCGTGTGCAGACGCACGCGCACAGTGACATGCAGGTGGGCGCGGCACAGCGACCTTTAGAGCGGCGCGCGGCCGTCGTGCCATCTGGCTGCTGATGACGGGAACGCACTGAACTTTCCGAGCTCTGAGAACCGCCAGCGGTACATGGTGCATGGTATCTAAATAGGTCGTGAAAGTCGGAACGAAAAGTGGTCCGAAACCTCTTGCGACAGGCATCAACAACTGCGTGACGATTGAAGCGCGACTAGGCGAGGAGGGGACAAATAACTAAAGCAAAAAAAAATATTTACACGTTTATTTTCAATAGTTTTAATTTAACTTGTTATAAAAAATTTGTATATTAGTTTAACAAAACTGTTGCCTTCGGTATTTCGTTGAGCGCCTTTTCTTTTGTTTGGTTTCAGAAACAGCGGACCAATGCAAGATCGCGACATCCTGCACTATTAACGTCGACTTGTCTATGGCGTTAGAGCAGGCATTAATATAGCAAACATGGAACCATACTCATAATGAGAGACGCGCAACTCACTTCGCAAAGTGAATTCAAGAATGTCGGCCTGAAGTTCTCATTTGCGAAAATTTCGGGAGTTGAAGCAGTATTCACTTGACGGTCAAACAGGGCAGACCGTTGGTGCAGTACTCGCTCCATTGTTGCCGCTTCAGTAAGGAACTCAGCAACACTTTTGGGGGGACTACGCACCAAACCTGCAAAAAGTTGTTCTCACACCACGCATGAGGTGGCGCAACTTTTTTTCTTCTGCCATAGCAGGATCCGCTCGCTTGAAAAGCCGTGTCATGTCCTCGACGTACATCCAGACGGTCTCGTTGGGCATCTGGATGCGTGATTGTAGTGCACGCTCCCCCCGTTCGCGGTGGTCGGGACTCCTGTAGGTCTCCAGGAGGCGACGCTGGAACTCGCGCCAAGATGTCAGAACATCATCCCTGTTCAAAAACTACGTCTTGGCACCGTCTTTTAGGCAAGTGTACACGTTCCGGAGCTTCGCGGCATCATCCCACTAATTGATCGCTGCGACACGTTCGAACTCACTCAGCCAGTCGTCAACATCTTCATGCTGCTCTCCGTGAAAGAGGCTAGGCATGAGCGGGTTCTGGACGGTGCAGTAGATCGGCGTGGAAGATGTCGGAGCTTGCACGGGATCTTGTGTCGAAGTCATAGTCACTGCGTCAGTGGTTGGTGTCTCAGGCGGTAGGCCTCGTTGGCGGCGGCTTACTCTATGTACAGGAGTGTCCACGGGTGCAGGGCTTGTGTTCCGGCTGCTCGACGGGGTCTTGGGCATCGGGTGGATCGTGAGACGTTGTACCCAGCAACTCCACCAGTCTTGTCACGTTACTCAGGACAACTTGATATAATGGGCTCGTTGAGTCGACTAGCCAAGCAGCGGTTTGTTTGTTTGTTTGTTTGTTTGTTTGTTTGTTTGTTTGTTTGTTTGTTTGTTTGTTTGTTTGTTTGTATCCTCTAATCCATGGCTCGTACCCACTCTGGGGGATTGGCCAAGAGAACATGTAGTCTCATATGGACGATAACTGCATTATTGCTTACAACGAAAGAAAAAAAAAAGGGGGGGGGTAGTTGTATAGTGAAGACAGTATGTTAAAAAAAGAAAGAAACCAAAGATTTAGATTGTGAGAAAAAAGAATCAACAACAAAGTAGACACTAATAGCTACAACTTGATTTTGGGAGCCGACCAGACAGCTGGTTTTGCCAAACCCAATTAATTTGGTATGTCACGGATTTATCCAGAATTGAAAAATTACTTTTCGACCCGGTTTTTTTCTGAGTGTCTGTTAACGGGGGCTTTATGTTGAAAAACGTTTATAGACTTGAATAAAATTACACACCGCATCGAATGCATCTCTGTGGCAATTTCCCAAAACAGAGGCACCAAAACTTAGAACATTTTCTGTGGTTAAATTTAAACCTAGCTTCGCAAATGGAATATCTAAAAGTCGTTCCTAATTAATGCATAGTTACGACATGAGCCAAAATAATGTTCAATAGTTTCTGATTCTTCGCAGAACAGACAAAAGGGGGAAGGTGCCAGACCAGCTCTGTGTAAGTAAAAATTTAATGGGGGGACACGACACTGAAATCTGGAGATTATAATTTCAAGTTTTTTTGACGGACTCCACTGGGCTTTCCATGAAAATTTGAGGTACTGATAATCTGTTCATTGTGTGATATTTTCTCAACTATCTGTAAAAATAGCGAATTTCCTATATCTAACCCCTGATAAGTATTCCAACTCGGGAAGTACTGAAATTACTGGTCCATCGAGTGATGCTCGTGCCAAAGCATCTGCCTATTCATTTAATTGTAATCCGCAGTGACCTGGGACCCACACTAATTTGAGGAGTTTTAAATGCGGCGGTGCTAATGTGTGGAACGCTGCTAGGGCACGAGATTGTTCAGAGGTTGTCAGAGCTGCACGCAGCGGCTCAGAGAGATCGTCTTTGTCCTCTTTCACTCTTCGATCTCAGCCAAGCAAACCATGTGGCAATATATAGAGGAGACAGTAACCATGTGATAAAAACCATATGGCACAAAGGGCAGAACATGAGTAAAAAACAAAGACACAAAACAAAAGCACAAAAAAACGGCAAAGAAAAATCTACAAGAAAACGAAACAGAAAAGTTAAGATAATTAACTACTTGCCCGCACCGAAACCTTCAAAGAACCTGAGTTTTTTCTCGGACAGAGCCACGGAGGGCTTGACAATACAAGGCACCTGTTCGCGTGCCATCTGCGTGACCTCGACAATAACTCGAGTGCGCTCATCTTTGTGCTTGTACAGCGTCGCTGTGTCCTTGAAAAGGGGCACACAGTTGCACTCAGTGTAGTGCTGAGCAAGAAAACCATCTTTCCCATTTCTAACATTGTTAGCGTGTTCTCTCAGTCGATCGTTCAGGCACCTTCTGGTCGTTTCGACATAACAAGCACCGCAGGAAAGGGGGGTCTTATAGACAACTTCCCGGGAGCATGCCACATACCTTTTTCTATGCTTAACTCTACATTCAGTATGACTGCGTTTTCAGGGAGTTTGTAGATTTGGTGAGCCTGATTAATTTGAACGGTGCAGAGAACAGCACACGAACTCCCACACGTTTTCTAATTTTCTTGAGCCTGTGTAATATATGGTGTTTTTATTGAACAATTGCTATCCTTTCACGCTCTGTATCCGTGTTGCTCAGATCCTGTCGCTGCCTCTGCTCTGCCTTATTAGTCCACCGGATAGTCTCAGCAACGGAAGCGATAAACCCTCGGGGAAACCCGAAGCCTTAAGCCGAAAAACTTGAGCTTTGAAGCTCGCAGAGATGTTGTGGGCGCACGACTTATATAAGACATTCTCAAGACAGGTCCGGGCTATGCCTCACTTAACTGACTTACTGCGAGCGGAAGAAAAAGAAAGTGAAGATTTGTGCGCATGTTGTTCAAAACGCCAACAAATGTGCTGTGATCTAAAAAACAGTCTTAAATTCAAAAAGCGTAACTTGTCATTCTGGGGCATTTCATGTGTCAACACAAGAGGCTTCAAACAATCTTCAAACACACCTATTGTTTGCGTCGCAATCGAGTGGAACATAGAAGGGTTACAATTTAGAAGAACCAAAAAATCATCCACGTATCTGAATACTTTGACGACATGCGTGTTCTCTAACTTTTTCTGGAGTATAGTGCCCATTTTCACCGTTAGTATATCACTGAGTAGAGGTTCTATGCATGAGCCGATTGAAACACCTTTTTTCTGCAGATAAATGCAATCATTTCATGGAACGAAAGTAGAGGTAAGGTACAGCAAAACAAGGTCAAGAAAATCTCGCACACTGATGCCAGTTGCCGCTTGTGTCCTTCTTGTCTCTGTGTCGTCTTAAATGGCGTTGCGAATCTTCGTCAGAAAATTGAAAATCAGTAATAAATGAGATTTTATAGTTCGTTATTACAGCAATACATTGTTCTGAAGTATTTTTTCCACAGGTTGCAATACATGCTATCAGCATCTGTAACTACACAGAGAGTTGCTACCAGAATCTTAAGGTGACTGAGCCATCTCAATCCCCCAGTGTAGGTTATCTATCTATCTATCTATCTATCTATCCACTGCCACCTTGGGCTCTCGCGGCCATTCCATTAATTGGATATACAGTAAAAGCTCATGAGTGCGGCGAGTTGGGCAGGTTGGTAACGATGCATGACTAAGAAATCTTAGCGCCACAGAACGGAAACAAAAGAAAGAAACGTAGACAACACGAGCGCTAACTTCAAACCAAGTTTATTAGGAAACACACATGAATATATACGAACTCAAATCACAGAAATCTCACGCCTACTTTTTTACACATATATTGTTATACAACGTCATACAAAAACAAAAAATGTAATATCAGGAAATAAACAGGTAAACGCGCATGTGTAAATGGAACCAAGAAAACTTAGAAAAAAACTTAACAGCCCCCCGAAAAACCCTACAAACGAAAAATGTGACACCAACTGCGCATGCTTACCTCGGTGAAACTATGAAAACGTGCTCATTAGGAATGAAAATTCTTTATCGTGAAGGAGTACAGACGGATGACTCACGCACTTCTCGCCACGTTTTCGGATGAAGCAGGCCTCAACTAATTCTCGGGTTAACTGCTCTCTGTGACGGAATAGCACAGCTGTTTGATCGAACATTGGAGTACAGCCACACTGACGGCAATGTAATGCCAAGTGGGATGTCGGTGTGCCTTTCAAAGAGCTGTGGTGCTCGCGTAGACGGATATTGAGACACCGCCCAGATTGGCCCACGTAAACGTGTCCGCACGAAAAGGGCGTCTCGTATACCACCCCTTTTACACAAGACACGAAACGAATGCCATGTCTCATTGTGCACTTGCCTTTTTTACCACTTTTTTTATTTTCACGGTGCTGCAGTCTCGGGCAAATATCCTTCAGTTTACTTTTGGCTGAAAACACCACGTTGACGCCAAAGCGTGCCGCCACTCTCTTAAACCGGTGGGACACTCCGTGAATATAAGGGATTACCGAGAAAGGTCTGCTCCCTTTGCATCTTTCCGTCGCCGCCAGCTTACCACCTGCTCTTATGGTTTTAAGCAACCTTTCACTAACAGCGGCTATAACAGCATCAGGGTACCCTGCCTGCCGCAACTTAACTGCTTGTTCACACATGCTTTGTCGAATCAGGTGCGGGCATGACTTTGAGATGGCAGACCGGATACAGGAGCTGGCTATTCCATTCTTTACAAGTCTGGAGTGACCAGACTGGTAGTCAAGCAAGCCCTTTTGAGACCTTGGTTTATATCGCCAGCATAAACCATCAGGGCTAAATGCTAAATGGAGGTCTAAATACTGCAAAGCATCGTTCCGGGGTACCTCACATGTGAACGTCAAACCGTGCCCTTGCTCCCTGAATACCTTCATTACATCAATCATTTTTCTGATAAAAACACACCTGTCCACGAAAACCAAGTAATCATCAACATAACGAAACACTTTGATTGCCAGATCAACAAGACTACCCTGTATAGCCCTGTCCACCTTTGCCAAAAATATTGTGCTCAGAATAGGCGCGACACACGAACCGATACATACGCCAGATTTCTGAGCAAATACTTTCCCATTCCAAGTGACGAGTGTCGCTTCCAGGTAACACCTCAGTACCTCGAGGAACCCCTCAACTGACACACCTGAACGAGAGGTGAACTCAAATTCGTCCTCTTGATTCCCAATACACTCCTTTACACTCTGCAGAAGAGGGGCTTGCGGTAAGGAGTAGTAAAGATCCTCGATGTCGAGGCTAAATGCCCTTAAGCCTCCCGAGTCGTTGTTCCTAAGAAAATCTACGAGTATATCCGAACTAGCCACTTGAAAAGGGTCAGCCACAACCAGAGATTCAAGGTTCTTTTGAAGATATCGGGACACTATTTGAAGCCAAGTGTTCCTTTCAGAAACTATTGTACGGAAGGGAATGTCAGGCTTATGAGTCTTAGCGGTAAAGAAAACATCTAGAGTATCACCCATTTCTTTCTTTACCTTATTGACCAGTTTATCTAAACTTAGGCTTTTGAGCAGTTCCACTGCTTGCTTTTTTATCTTGGAAGGGTTGTGCGACACTTCGCGAAAATTCTTAGCAATAGCCACGCTTCCTTTCTCGGAAAACAAACCACGAGTCAGAACCACGAAGAACCCTTCCTTGTCGGATACTACACAAGTGAGGCCAGAGGAATGCAAGAAATCAACAACCGAAGACATGACAATATCATGCACTCGCCTTGGTCTATGCTTAAGCAGAACATCGGTGCACTCCGCCACACAAGTAGTCCTGCTGTCCTCGGGCACTCTTCGAGCCACAGACCTTGAAACCGAAACCAGCTCTGCCGGGCGAAGGGCCGGTTCCACACAAAACTTGGGACCTTTACTCAACACATCCAAGTGCTTGACTGGCACATCACATTCACTCAAGTTAAGCACCTTGGCCTCCGAAGTTGCCTTAGTCTTCCTGCAAGAACAAGGACTAAGGCAACTTCGGAGGCCAAGGTGCTTAACTTGAGTGAATGTGATGTGCCAGTCAAGCACTTGGATGTGTTGAGTAAAGGTCCCAAGTTTTGTGTGGAACCGGCCCTTCGCCCGGCAGAGCTGGTTTCGGTTTCAAGGTCTGTGGCTCGAAGAGTGCCCGAGGACAGCAGGACTACTTGTGTGGCGGAGTGCACCGATGTTCTGCTTAAGCATAGACCAAGGCGAGTGCATGATATTGTCATGTCTTCGGTTGTTGATTTCTTGCATTCCTCTGGCCTCACTTGTGTAGTATCCGACAAGGAAGTGTTCTTCGTGGTTCTGACTCGTGGTTTGTTTTCCGAGAAAGGAAGCGTGGCTATTGCTAAGAATTTTCGCGAAGTGTCGCACAACCCTTCCAAGATAAAAAAGCAAGCAGTGGAACTGCTCAAAAGCCTAAGTTTAGATAAACTGGTCAATAAGGTAAAGAAAGAAATGGGTGATACTCTAGATGTTTTCTTTACCGCTAAGACTCATAAGCCTGACATTCCCTTCCGTACAATAGTTTCTGAAAGGAACACTTGGCTTCAAATAGTGTCCCGATATCTTCAAAAGAACCTTGAATCTCTGGTTGTGGCTGACCCTTTTCAAGTGGCTAGTTCGGATATACTCGTAGATTTTCTTAGGAACAACGACTCGGGAGGCTTAAGGGCATTTAGCCTCGACATCGAGGATCTTTACTACTCCTTACCGCAAGCCCCTCTTCTGCAGAGTGTAAAGGAGTGTATTGGGAATCAAGAGGACGAATTTGAGTTCACCTCTCGTTCAGGTGTGTCAGTTGAGGGGTTCCTCGAGGTACTGAGGTGTTACCTGGAAGCGACACTCGTCACTTGGAATGGGAAAGTATTTGCTCAGAAATCTGGCGTATGTATCGGTTCGTGTGTCGCGCCTATTCTGAGCACAATATTTTTGGCAAAGGTGGACAGGGCTATACAGGGTAGTCTTGTTGATCTGGCAATCAAAGTGTTTCGTTATGTTGATGATTACTTGGTTTTCGTGGACAGGTGTGTTTTTATCAGAAAAATGATTGATGTAATGAAGGTATTCAGGGAGCAAGGGCACGGTTTGACGTTCACATGTGAGGTACCCCGGAACGATGCTTTGCAGTATTTAGACCTCCATTTAGCATTTAGCCCTGATGGTTTATGCTGGCGATATAAACCAAGGTCTCAAAAGGGCTTGCTTGACTACCAGTCTGGTCACTCCAGACTTGTAAAGAATGGAATAGCCAGCTCCTGTATCCGGTCTGCCATCTCAAAGTCATGCCCGCACCTGATTCGACAAAGCATGTGTGAACAAGCAGTTAAGTTGCGGCAGGCAGGGTACCCTGATGCTGTTATAGCCGCTGTTAGTGAAAGGTTGCTTAAAACCATAAGAGCAGGTGGTAAGCTGGCGGCGACGGAAAGATGCAAAGGGAGCAGACCTTTCTCGGTAATCCCTTATATTCACGGAGTGTCCCACCGGTTTAAGAGAGTGGCGGCACGCTTTGGCGTCAACGTGGTGTTTTCAGCCAAAAGTAAACTGAAGGATATTTGCCCGAGACTGCAGCACCGTGAAAATAAAAAAAGTGGTAAAAAAGGCAAGTGCACAATGAGACATGGCATTCGTTTCGTGTCTTGTGTAAAAGGGGTGGTATACGAGACGCCCTTTTCGTGCGGACACGTTTACGTGGGCCAATCTGGGCGGTGTCTCAATATCCGTCTACGCGAGCACCACAGCTCTTTGAAAGGCACACCGACATCCCACTTGGCATTACATTGCCGTCAGTGTGGCTGTACTCCAATGTTCGATCAAACAGCTGTGCTATTCCGTCACAGAGAGCAGTTAACCCGAGAATTAGTTGAGGCCTGCTTCATCCGAAAACGTGGCGAGAAGTGCGTGAGTCATCCGTCTGTACTCCTTCACGATAAAGAATTTTCATTCCTAATGAGCACGTTTTCATAGTTTCACCGAGGTAAGCATGCGCAGTTGGTGTCACATTTTTCGTTTGTAGGGTTTTTCGGGGGGCTGTTAAGTTTTTTTCTAAGTTTTCTTGGTTCCATTTACACATGCGCGTTTACCTGTTTATTTCCTGATATTACATTTTTTGTTTTTGTATGACGTTGTATAACAATATATGTGTAAAAAAGTAGGCGTGAGATTTCTGTGATTTGAGTTCGTATATATTCATGTGTGTTTCCTAATAAACTTGGTTTGAAGTTAGCGCTCGTGTTGTCTACGTTTCTTTCTTTTGTTTCCGTTCTGTGGCGCTAAGATTTCTTAGTCATGCATCGTCAGTAAAAGCTCGTTAATTCGACACCCGTTAATTCGGAAATTCGGATAATTCGGACGGCTCTATTGGTCCCGGCCAAAGTGCATGTTAATCTATGGCACCAAACCTTCGCTATTTCGTCGGAATTCGGCTCCACACCGCTTAATTCGGACAAATGCTGACGGCTGCTCCTACACAAAAGTGTGATGAAGCAGCGCTGGCACCACTGGAGTTAAACCGAAACCTGAGTGGCATCGCCATCATCATCAACTAGTAGGGGCGATCGCAGCGTCACCGAACATCGGCGTCTTCTTTCTTCTCAACTCAGCGCCTCCGACGCCATTTTCCCTTGTGTTGTCGTGTCGGAACCATATCTTCTTGCGGAGTTCTCTTTTTCTTCCATTGTGGCTGTATTTGCATGCCACCACCATCGTGCGCTACAGTGATGGCAACGCCGAAAAGCGGCAGAACTACGACGCGAAGAACTTGGCGACTAGAGTGAAAATTTTGGAAGCACTGAAGAACGGCGAATCGTGACAGCAGGTTATGACCAAGTACAACGTGAAGCGGAGCACGTTGGGAACGTACGTGAAAAATGAACAACAGATTCGACAAGCCTTCGAAAGCGAGAAGTTTCATGCCTCTAGAAAGTGGTTGCGAACCGCAGCTCATCCCCAGCTCGAAGAAGCTTTGCTCCAGTGGATTACTGACTGTCGCAATGCGCATCTGCCTTTGAGCGGACCTCTCATCATGGCGCAAGGTGAGAAGTACGCTGCAATGATGAACACTGAATCGTTCAAAACGTCAGAAGAGTGGTTCGCGAGGTTTCGAGAGAGACACAAACTTGTCTTCAGGAGTGTGTGTGGCGAAAAGGCCAGTGTTGACGAAAGCATGACCACCGAGTGGAGAAATGTGAAGCTGCTGGAGCACATCACCGCATATGAACCACATGACGTGTTCAATGCAAATGAAACTGCTCTATTTTTCAGAGCTCTGCCCGACAAGATGGTGACTTTCAAAGGGGACGCGTGCATTGGTGGCAAGAAGTGCAAGCAAAGAATAACTGTGCTTCTTGCCGCCAATATGACTGGCACGGAGCGCTTGCCACTACTTGTCGTCGGGAAGACGCTTAAGCCACGTTGTTTTAAGAACGTCAAAAGCCTTCCTGTCGAATACACAGCGAACAGGAAGGCATGGATGACATCGGACATTTTTCGCGGCTGGCTACAGCAGTTGGACCGGCACTTCACGTCGAAGGACCGCAAGATAATTATGGTTGTTGACAACTGCAGTGCCCATAGCTGTACAGTCGAACTGAAGAGCATCAAAGTAGTTTTTTTGCCGCCCAACACTACGTCTGCTCTTCAGCCGATGGACCAGGGTATCATTCACTACGTGAAGTCGAAGTACCGCAAGCACCTGCTAGAGCGAATGATCCTATGCTCAGAAGCTGGAAAGTTGTATCAAGTGGACTTACTCGGCGCAGTGCACATCATCGCCCACGTGTGGAAAAACACTACGCCGCAAGACATCGCCAACTGTTTTCGGCACAGCGGTTTTGTGAGGCCCGAGCATGCAGCAGTAGCTGACGATGGCATCGAGGAGGTGTAAGCCGAGTCCACCGACGATTACTGCCCGACTTTCGATGCTGTCCTTCCCACAGATGTGACCTTTCAGGACTACATCGTGATTGATCATGGTGTCGCCACGAGTGGTCTCCTGACTTATCAAAAGATTATTAATGATGTCACGGGCGCTCATGAAGACCACGATTCCGGCGAAGAATCATGCGAGGAGATACAGCCGCGACCTCGTCGCACTTCACGGGAAGTCTCGGAGGCGCTGTTAATATTAGAGGACGCTTGCCTGAACACTCCCGATAGCTTGCGTGCTGTTGGCCATTTGTAACAGTTAAGAAAAATTGTGGTGTCAGCCGGAATCCGCGCGAAAACGCAGGCAACAATTACAAAATACTTCAACAAATAAAGGTATGCTTCTGCAGCTTGATTTTAAATGTTGTTTTCTCTGTTCATTCGTTAATTCGGCATTCGGGTAATTCGGACAGTTTTTCCAGTCCCGTGAAATCCGAATTAACGAGCTTTTACTGTATACTAATTTCGGTATGGTAAAAGATGATTTTGCAGAGGTACGAGACTGCGACAGACGAGGCCGTGCCGTCGTCGCGGCTTTTATTGGGGCGCGTACATAGACGCGGTCGCAGCTGCAGCGTTCAGTCACGCCTGGAGCTAGCCCGTTGTTGCCTGCGCATGGCTCGCACACCACGTGCCAAGCGGCTCACTTATTTTTCTCCGTGCCAAAAAGAGGCTTGGTGCTACAAGTTCATACCAAACATAAATGACAGGCCGTAACATGAACACCATATGCATGTCATGAACGGCGTGGCCTTCATGGAACAACCACGGTGCTCTCGTGGCCTTTACATTTTTCATGACGTGTCAAAATTCTTTAGTGTGATATCAGCTTTTGCTGAACATCAACGAAAGATGGTAACATGACATGCATGTCATGCACACCACGATTTAGATGCTTAGAAGAACTGAAAAGGGCGATGGTACGTAAGGATTCATAATTACTAATTAGTTATAATGTATTTACGTAAGGATTCGTAATAACACTCATTCGGCTCTCGCGGTTGGTTTGTTAATGACATGTACCAAAACTGCTGCAGTGTGACAAGTGTATTCAGATGGTTGCATGAAAATCGTGGCATGCGCGTCTGGTGATATCGTCTTCCCCAATCAAGTATAAGCGACCGTATTTCAAATCTAGTGGCTCCGTTACGACAGCACATGATTCAAGCAAATAACATATTCGCACGCTAACAATTTCGCCTTGACGGTTTCTATGGCGTGGAACTTCGAGAATTTTACAGCGCAACTGCTGTAGCCAGGCTAGTTCGTGTACAGCAATGCCGTTCGCAGCCCAGCCAATTGGGTGAGGAAGAGGCAGTAGGCAAGTGAGGGGCCAATGGGCAGTCTTGCTGAGCACACACGGTATGACGTTAGTAGCACGTCCGAACGCTTTGGTAAAACTCATTGTCGCATCGGCGAGCTTCCTTCCCGCTGTAGAAGTAACGTCCAGAGCGTCATTGCTCCGGTGGTTGCCGTACTCGTGCGACCACCGCCGTCAAGCACCCCGGCAAATGCCTCTTCGGCCATCGGGGTTCCGCTCGATAACGTCCCTCGAATGCGGCCAATTCAGCCTAGCAGTATCCAAGCAAAACGATATTCAGCCACTGTTTAATCTATGCTGCAAATCTTGCTTAACAATTATCATAGAGTAGGCTTTGCGCAAAATAAAGGTGAGAGACGGACAAGCGCAAACAGTTATTGCTGCTTGACCAAACCATGGTCTCAATCGCCTGCCTTTTAACTACTGTGAATTACGTCATTGAGGCATTCTTTCAACTCCGCGGGTCACTGTATTTGTGAAAGCAAAGCCAGCTATGCTTTTCTATTTTTTTCTTTAGTGTCCGTTTTAGGATCGGCGTGTGGCATGGTTGCAGTCGCTGTAATGCGGGCGATGTGGGGCTTGCAGCACACATTCTTACTGCGATAGCATGGACGTATTTCAGAAGCTTAGACACACTTCATAAGGTTGGATGCTATGTACGTTAATACAGATGGCGTCTGTAGTAGACCGTTTTTTGTTACCGCTCGATCGTTTCCAGATAATGAGCATGAGGCGCTTGGCCGCAAGCTATAGAATTAAGTCAGTTGCCAAACACCGTGTCCGCGGGACCGAGTTCGCGGCCATGTTTCGATGGACGCAATCTGTTAGAATCTTGTGTGCTTAAATTTATAAGCACGTTAACCCCACTTCATCGCACTACCGGGCCCTCCACTATAGAGCAACTCTCACATTCATATCGCGTTTTTCCGACGCAAACCCAACAATTATTACAATAAGAGTAACGGTTTTCTGTGCAGACAGAGAAGGCTAAGTGGCAGAAAAAAGTTTGAAAAACAGAAAGACGATCAGTTAACCTACGCTACAAGCTACATAATGATCGCACTTTTTTAAAAAAAAAATTACCCAAATTTGAGGTGTGATCATTACACGGGGTACATTTTCTGTTAAAAAATATTCCGAGCACCGAGAACGCAAAAAAGTCTCTAATCAGTATTCTTACGATAACTATCATAAACATAACCAAAAATGAAACTAAATTAAGGCTTATCCTCGTAATGAAATGCACGCATTACGCATTATGCATGGCACACTGCCCTTTTATTTTTGACCTTTCTGACCCCCTAACGTTCATTCGGACTCTAAAGCGTCACTGGCGTCAGTGTCGTCGCCGCACGATTCCCTGTCGGAACCGGCAGTGTCTACACTGTCCCACAGAGGGTCATCTTCCGTTCCGTCAAGCGCGTTGGAAATGCTAGTCTTTTTGAAGCTCTTGACAACCACCTCGTCGGAAATGGACCACCTCGTCGGCAGCGTGGTCGCCGTACTCTAGCGCATAGTCAAGCACCTTCAGCTTGAACGCGGCAGTAAAGCTGGCATACCGCCCCATGGTGAAACAGCGCTTCAACAGACGATCACAAAGCATACACACACACACACACAAAAAACATGGCCTCAGGAAAAGAAACATTGCGACGGGATGAACACAGGTCGACCAACAGGCGGCCGCTGCTGTAACAGTACTGGATGTCAAAACAAACATGGCGGCTGACGAAGCGAAGCGACCACATTTTTTTTTCTTCTTTTCGTCAGTTATTGAGGTTGTGAGTACGTCACGCGCGTCAGAACAATTTCTTCCAACTAAGTAAGGAATGCTTTCATTTAAATCAGCAAATTTGCGGCATTAGCATAGTGATGCCTGCTTTCAGATCACACAAACAATGATAGGCGCGTTCAGCTGCCACAGACATAAAAACACATGGCGGGCATTCAGGGAAAACTGCGGCATTTGCCCTTATTGCAATCCCAAAAAGAGTTATTAACGCAACATTCTACAGATAATAAAGGCGATGATCATCGGCTAGACTTTGCACATGACATATCGATGCGGCAAGTTCATGGTGTGACCATTACGAAGGGGAAAAATCGAATTTAGACGACAAAAGTTAGGGGTGCGATCACTACGCGGGTAAATACGATGTATAAGTAACCTAAAACTCAATGTTGCCAAATGCTAGCATTCCGGTTTTAAGTCATTAAATAGATGCCTACCCCTTAAAGATCTGCCATCGGCCAAGCCTTTCGACACGGTAAAAAATTGGCTTAGCTTTCGGCGAGTTGTGCTAGGCTGGGGCAGAGCAAGACTAGTTGGCACTGACTTGTCCGGGTTTGACAAGGCACACGTTCACTCACACGCCTATGTACAAAATGTTTACATGCGATCGCGTGCACATTTTGTATAGTATTGGCTAAATATCGATCGGGTTCTATTATGAATCACTTTGCAATGACAGCACCAATTATCTTATTTCTCTAAATAATCACTTGGCCTAATTTGAATATTCGAGGTTTATCTCGATTAGGTTTCGTTCTGTGTTAGCCTAAGCATAAATAAACAATTAGCCGAATTAGCAATAATATATATATATACATATATATATATATATATATATATATATATATATATATATATATATATGAGATATAACAGACAGTAATGCCAAGGAATGTACAGGGGAAGTTATTAACATTAATGGAATGTAAATAAGAAGAAAGAAAAGTGGATAAGAAAAGTGGAAAAGAGCATCGAACGCGTAATTCGAAGGTCGTAGGTTCGATTCCTGCTTACAGTTGGTAATTTTTTCATCCACTTTTCTTTCTTCTTATTTACATTCCATTAATGTTAACAACTTCCCCTGTACACTCCTTGGCATTACTGTCTGTTATATCTCATTATTATTGTGTTAAAAACACGGAAAAACGAGCCCTTAGGTATACACTTCTTTCCCTTATATATATATATATATATATATATATATATATATATATATATATATATATATATATATATATATATATATATATATATATATATATATATATATATATATATATATATATATATATATATATATATGCTGTTTCAATGATACAGGCCGTGGTTCGTCAAGAGATCGCGAATATGGGCATTTCGCCACCTCATCAAAATGCCCCGGCTACTTCCAGCTCGGCTCCAGTCGTTGTGGCTGCCACTCCGAACCACACGTTCGCGCCACGACGAAACCCAGCTGAATGGCGCACTCATGATGATCGACCCATATGTTTCATGTGCCATCGGATAGGACACATCGCTCGCCGTTGCCGCAGCCGTTGGACCTCATCACCTTGGCCGAGCTTCTATGATTGGAGCCCTCGCTCCAAACGTGCACCTTATGTCCCGTCCTACCGTGCTGAGACAGGTGCAGAGCATAATCCATAACGTCGAACCAGCCGCTCGCCATCGCCCGTGCGTCGTCAGTCCCGCTCGCCCCAACCCCGCCGTTCTCGGTCTCCCTACGACCGTCACTCGGAAAACTAGCCGGTGCAGCCCCGGAGGTGACGCAGCATATACGACTCGGACTGCAAATCCTCTATTACTCCCGACCAGTGGTGCAACCTTCTTACAATTTTCGTTGATGGATTACCTGTAACTGCTCTTATTGATACCGGTGTACAAATATCTGTGATGAGTTCAGACCTCCGCCGCCGCCTCCAAAAAGCTCTGACGCCTGCGATCGCATCTACCATTCGTACAGCTGATGGGAGTACCCCTGCTGTGCTTGGAATGTGCACTGCGCGATTAACGATTTCTGAGCATCATCAAACTTCAGTTCTGTTTGCTGTACTGGAAAATTGCCCTCATGACCTCATCCTTGGACTCGACTTTCTGACTTCACACGCTGCGATCATTGACTGTTCCAAAAGTCTTCTTCGGCTCCAACTACCATCCTTCTCAGAGACCGTCTCTACCAGCCCACCTCGTCTACGCTCTGTCGATTTCCTCAGACTTCCGCCGCAAGCCGCAGTCCAAGTCCAACTCTCGCCATATCCTCCAGTACCCGATGGTGATTATGTTGCTGCCCCAATTTCTGACGTGGCCATGACACGTAATGTTGCACTCCCCAACACGGTGGTTACCGTTAAGGAGAACCGAACTTCATTTCCCGTCCTCGATTTCGGCTTTTCAGCGCAAGTTATTCCCCGCGGCATGTCACTTGCACATGTGACACCACTGGTCGACCACACAGTTTCCGCCCTCACCACTGATTCGCCACCCAATTTTTCATGAACGTCGCTCTCGCCACGTTCCTGTTCCGACCTTTTCAAGCCAATGCTGTCTGACAAGCTCACCTCTGAACAAGTCTCTGCTGTCTGCCGAGTGCTTGCTTCTTATCAAAACATCTTTGACTTCGGCGACCGTAATTTGGGCCAGACATCCGTGGTAACCCATCGCATCAACACCGGTGACGCTCGACCCATTCGCCGACGGCCCTATCGTCTGTCAGCCCCGGAGCGTGCTATTATACAGCGAGAAGTCGATAAAATGATTCATAAGGGCATAATCAAACCCTCATCTAGTCCCTAGTCCTCACACGTTGTACTTGTTGAAAAGAAGGAGAACAGCTGAAGATTCTGTGTTGATTACCACCATCTCAACCATATTACCAAGAAAGATGTCTATCCCTTACCGCGCATAGATGATGCACTCGATTGCTTACAGGGTGCCAAATATTTCTCATCAATAGACCTTCGCTCAGGCTTCTGGCAGATCGCTGTGGACGACAAAGACACAAAGAAGACGGCCTTCGTGACTCCTGATGGACTTTATCAGTTCAAGATGATGCCTTAGGGATTATGCAATGCCCCCACGACTTTTGAGCGCATGACGGGCTCCCTCCTTCGAGGCATGAAGTGGACCATCTGCCTCTGCTATTTTGACGACGTTATTGTTTTTTCGACTACTTTCGACGACCATCTTACCCGTCTGTCCACAGTGCTTGATGTTTTCCGATGTGTCAAATTGCAACTTAACTCGTCCAAATGTCGCTTTGGGCAACGCCAGATCTGCGTACTCGGCCATCTTGTTGACGCTGCGGGCGTTCAACCAGACCCTGCGAAATTCCTAGCAGTTCGCGACTTCCCCACACCCCGCTCAGCCAAGGACGTCCGAAGTTTTCTAGGACTGTGCTCCGTTTTCCATCGTTTTGTCGAGAAGTTTGCTGAAGTATCCCGTACTCTAACCTGCCTCCTCAAAACGGATGTCGCATTCACCTGGGGCCAACAGCAAGCAAACGCCTTCTCGTCACTGGTTGACATTCTCACCAATCCACCAGTTCTAGCACACTTCGACCCAACTTCCGCCACGGAGCTTCGTACTGACGCCAGTGGCCACGGCATAGACGCAGTGCTGGCGCAGCGGCAACAAGGAATGCACCGCGTCGTCGCGTATGCAAGCGACTGTTGTCGCGCTCGGAACAAAATTATTCGATCACAGAACGCGAGTGCTTAGCTCTCGTCTGGGCCATTGCGAAATTCCGACCGTACCTGTATGGCCGACCATTCTCAGTTATTACGGACCACCATGCGCTTTGCTGGCTTTTTTCACTCAAGGACCCTACGGGAAGCCTTGGTCGCTGGGCGCTGCGCTTACAAGAGTACACTTTTTCCATATCCTATAAATCCGGACAACTTCACAAGGGTGCCGACTGCTTGTCCCGTTACCCAGTCGATCCCCCTGACATAATAGAAGTTGGACAAGAGGCCCTCGTTCTTTCAATTATCGACTTCACCGACATAGCTGCTGAAAAACGCCGCGACCCCTCTTTGCGTGCTATTATCAATGGTGTGCACTCTCCCCACCCTGACCACTCCAATCAACTGTTCGTTCTTCACAACGACATCTTGCACCGCTACAATGCCCGCCCAGATGGTGCTGAGCTTTTACTCGTTGTTCCTGCGCATCTTCGCTCAGACGTTTTGGCCCAGCTCCATGATGCCCCCTCCGCTGGACACCTAGGGGTGTCACGCACGTATGGCCGCGTTCGCCGCCGATTGATTCTTTTGGCCTGGCCTCTACCGTTCTGTTGGACAGTACGTTGCGGCATGCGACCTCTGCCAGCGCCGCAAGACACCTGCTCTGGGACCTCCTGGTACCCTCCAGCCCATTCAAGTACCAGATGAGCCATTTTTCCGTGTCGGCCTCGATCTTCTAGGACCTTTTCCCGTGTCGGCCACCAGTAATAAGTGGTTTGCTATTGCTACCGACTACGCAACGCGGTATGCCATTACACGTGCCCTCCCCACCAGCTGCGCTAGTGATGTAGCCGATTTCCTTCTTCATGACATCATTCTGGGTCATGGTGCTCCTCGTCAGTTGATCACCGACCACGGCCGCTGTTTTCTATCTAAAGTAGTCAACAAGCTCCTGCAATCCTGCTCTACCCACCACAAGTTCAGTACAGCGTACCACCCACAAACCAACGGCCTCACGGAACACCTCAACCATACCCTGATGAATATGTTAGCGATGTACGTCTCCAAGGATCACAAAGATTGGGACATCCACTTACATTTCGTTACCTTCGCATACAACAGTGCACGTCATGATACTGCTGGATTTTTACCTACTACTTGGTTATGACCCGCCTTTGCCCATGGACACCATGCTCCAATCTGACGCCCCCTCATTGACTGCTTATGCTCGTGATGCCCTGGCCCGAGCTGACATCGCCCGCCAATTCGCCCAAGATCGTTTATGTGCCTCGCAGCTTAACCAAAAGAGTGCTTACGATCGCCGGCACCGCGACGTACAGTACTCCCCGGGGTCGCTCGTCTTGCTGTGGTTACCATCACGTCGTGTTGGTCTCTGCGAAAAACTGATGTCCCGTTACGTTGGCCCCTACGGCGTCATACGCAAGGTCACCAGCGTGACCTATGAGATAGCTCCACTCCATACCACGTCTATACCAGCTTCAGTCCCGACCTATATAGTGCACGTCTCGCGGCTTAAACCATACTACTCACGCCCCGAGAATTGATCGCACCGGGACGGTGCTTGTGCCACCGGCGGGTAATGTCACGGGCTATGTATATGCCTGAGGATGACGACGACGAAGTGCTGAGGGGACCGTGCTCGGACTGCAGCAGCGTTGTAAACATTTGCTCGCCACTGTATTTATCGTGTATACTTTATTCCCCGTAACAATAATAATAAATAAAGATAATTTAGATCGCCTAAGGAGTTTTCAGATAATTACACAGGGAAAATTAGTGAAAATGAATTGTGAGACAAAACAAAAACAGTGACATCTAATATCAGCAGCGTGGCTGAGCGCCATACATATGAGGCCATTATCATCATCAGTATATGATGATGATGCGATGCCTCGTAGCTAATATATTGTGCGAACGCATGAAAAGAAACGGGAGTGACCAAAACTATCCATATTATGAAATCATTGGTATGAAAGTTCTTAATTCTTTTTAAACATGCCGACTGATTACGAGGTTCTGTTTTCTGGAGGTAACGAATTCTAGAGACTGACTTCAGAGAAAAGGGCTGTTCGTTTGCCATAGTTAGTATGCATACGACGATATCACCATTGTGTGCAAGCAAGCTTTTATTCTCGTATAACTTGGTGGAAAGGTAATAATGAAAGGACGCTGTGTTTTTATTTGCTTGAAAACTATTACTCCTAGCTTGTGATTGAAAGCGTTATTGACCGTTAGAATGTTATTAGCATGTAGGAGTGCTTTGGCGTCACTGTGATAATGACTGCGGTTAAACATTCTAATGGAGCGATTTTGCATATCTTGTAGAAAGACGAAATGACTACTGTAAGCATTACCCCAAGAAGTGATACAGTCAATAATATGAGAATGAATGAAAGCGTAGTCCAAAGAAAGTAATATAGTATGGGAGAATAAATCACGGGATTTAAATAAAACACGTATGCCCGAAGACTTTTCTGTTATCGCAGGCATGCAACATGCGAATTAAACTTTGAGTGACGGTCCAGTTAAATTCCCAAGAAGGTCGCCTCACCGTTTGCTTCAATTGTGAATTGATTCAGGAGTATTGGCGAGATATTGGAGCGATACTGAGGCGCGCATGCTTATAAAAGAAACTTAATTATTAGGGCGAACCTTTGGCCATAAGTTAACGTGAGGAAATTGCAAATCTGTCGAAGGCAAAACAAATTCCAGAACACCTCTTCCTTTTCTTCACCATAAATAACCCCCATGTGAGCTTTGTCTGGCCAGGTGATCGTGCTACCACGGTCTCTGTGCGCCACGGTGAAAAGCGCTCTATTTGACTGTGGCCAATATATCGCAGCATTACCCCCTCCTATACGCATTGTCTCAATGTGCTAAGTAATAAAAGGATGCTTGCATAATGTCCTTCGTATTCCGATCACCTATAGGGTTTATGTGGATGACGTGGACTATCTCGGTTTCACTGCGGCATCTTGAGCCCGTATGTCCAGCGGGTTTAACTTCGTATAGGTACAGCCGCGTCCACGTCTGTTTAAAGCACGCGAACAGCCGGTTTTTGCTGTGCGGGGCGAAACATTGGGGCAGTATCAGGCTCTTACATGGTCACCCTGACAACTAGGCCGTGCATGTTCTGGATACACTACTTCAGAGCCCGAAACTGCCTCAAGGTTTCGGCCCGCAGAGCGAAAACTGGTTGTTCGAACGCTCTGCAGAGACGTGGCCGCGGCTGTACCTCGGGGCCGAAGTATCTCCAAAGAAGCTATTCAGAGAGCCTACGATGGCGGTGTCCAGGTGCCCATATCCATACCACGGCCGCTGGATGAAAAAGCGCTTTTTCATCCAGTGGCTGTGTGCACACTTTGTCTCCAGACTGATAATGCGATTAACTACTGTTCTATTCGTACAGTCTGGAATAGATGCACTGTTGGCGGCGTACTCTGTATTTTGCCATCTATCATGCTTCCCCGAGCTCTTTGCAAGAAATCATCTAATTCAGGTGAATTGCTGCTTTGTTTATTTAGTGGCAAGATGGAATTCAATGGAGTGGTTACATTTCGCCCGAATAAAAGTTCGAATAGCGTCACTCGCGTTGTTTCTTGGATGGCTGTATTACACGCGAATGGGATTTAAGGTAACATCGCAAGCCAGAATTTATGTTCGACATCGACATAAATTGAAAGTATGTCAGTGAGAGTTCTGTTGAGGCGTTCCGTTAAGGCATTTGTTTAAGGGTTGTTCGCCATAGTTTTTCTATGATCGATGCGTGTCGTTCGTATCAGACATTGCATTAGGTCTGCAGCAAAGGCATTTCCATGGTCTGTAATAACAACAATGGGCGCACGATGTCACAGCACTATGTTGTTGACGAAGATCTTCGCAACGCCAAGAGCTGTCGCCTTGGACAGAGAGTTAGTCTCAGCGTAACGGGTGAGATAGTTGTTGTGTCGGCGAGCGGCGACCGACGGTGAGGGCCCGACGACTGAACGCGAGACGCAACGTGCGCCAGCACGCGCCCCCGACACGCACAGTAAAAGTGAGTTGACCGGAGCCCGCGGAAGCCCAACAAAGACGGAGCCGGCCAGTGGCCGTTTATTGAACGACACACAACGGACACGCGGACACACGGGATTGGCTGCATGCAATCACGTGTGTGCCGCTACAGGGGACATCTGTTGACAGAGTACACACTAGGGCGCACTGAGTGCGCGCGCCACTCACAGGTGGCGCCACGACACTACATAATCCCCCCCCCCCGTCAACAAAATGAGCATTATCACAGGGTAACACTAGAGAAAGTCCCAGGATCTCCACTAAGGAATGTTCATGCCACACGAGCGGCGGGGAGAAGAACAGTTCGCGCACAGGCACAAGTGGCCTAATACAAACGATACGTCACACATCTTGTGAAACGAAATACACTGCAAAAAAAGACATAACTGAAAGTCACCTGCGATGTCGTGGCTGGGCCCACTAGCCATGGCATTACAGGAAAAACTCTTTTGACCTGAAGTGACAAAATCTTTGAGCCAGTCAGGTCGTTTTGTTTGACGGCGCGGACGCATAGAAGTCTCAGTAGAACTTGGTGAAGTGTGACCAGGTTCGGTCGTCTTTGAAAACCTTGTAGCCCCTTCACTTTCCCCCTCCCCAGGGTTGAGATTTAGTGGATTACTTGAAAAAGGTACCCGCACCGGGTCCTGCTGGCTTCCCAACGTTCCTTGGGGAACAACTGATTCATACCCTTCACTATAAGAGATCTCTGACGAATCAGAGTCTGGCTGAAAACTAGGGGTGGAGCCCTGCAACGTAGGTGCACCAGGAAACTGACTGCCACAAAGATCTAAACTGGAATAAGAGTAAATAAGTTCTTTGGGTGTACTAGAAAGGGCAGCATTCTGGAAAGAATCCCTAGGAATTACTGTTAACTTGGATGCATTCCACATTTTTTCGTCACTGAGGAGAAAAGTGGATGGCGCAACCTGAGCTTTCACTGTAAGAGGCCTACTACACTTGAAAAAGCCTTTCTTATGGAGTCTTACCTTTACCAAATCGCCGAACTTTATGCGGGTTTGCTGCGCACCTTTTCTTTTGTCAAAATACCCTTTGCTCTTATTCTGTTTCGCTGCAACCTGATTCCAGACATGAGGCAACCCATTGGATGACTCCGATACTTTAGGACGAATCCTAAAGTTGCTAATGTCTACTTTGGAACGAGGTTGTCGACCGTGCAGCAAAAAAAAAGCTGGAGACAGGCCAGTCACCGCATGTGTTGTGACCCTATACTAACTCAAAAATTGTGTGATGCTCCTCGAGGCAACTTTACCTTCAAGTCTGGCTACCTGCAAATGTTTTTTAAGAACCCTGTTAAGGCGTTCTATTTGACCGTTGGCCTGGGGGTAATAATTCGACAAAAATATATGACGGATGCCCTGTTCCTTTAGATATTCCTGAAATTGTACAGAGACAAATTGTGGACCATTGTCAGTTACTAAGAACTCTGGTAGCCCTTCCCGGCTAAACGACGATTCCAACCGCTTAATGACATCTCTGTGGAGATAGAATTCATGCCAAGAACCTCAGGCCATTTTGAATAGTAGTCGACTAAGGTAACAAGATACCTGGGAAAAGATGCATTTACCGGGCCGACAATGTCCATACCCACCTTTTGCCACGACCCTTCAGGCCATTCAACGGTGCTACACGCGGCTTGGCCGGCTTGTCTGTCAGCTGACAGATGTGACAATGCTTGACGTGTTCTTCTACAGAACGATCCATTTGGGGCCACCAATACCTTTCACGCAGAAGTTGCTTAGTACGTACTATCCTTTGATGATTTTCATGTGCTAATTGGAGGAAAGTAGGTACCAGAACACTACGAATTACTACATGGTCACCACGCATGAGTAATCCGTCGACACAAGAAAGTTCATTCCTAACATGAAAGTAAGCCATTAACTCATTGTTTATATGCTTCTTAAAAAGCCAGCCCTTGGATACACATTCAGACTTTTTGCAACGTCACATCTGCATTCGTTGCAAGTTGGACGGTTTCTTTGTCAACTACAGATGTCACTAAAGACACTATTTCTTCATCCTTGCTAAGTTCTGGACAGGTCTGAATTGACATCCTAGACAGGGCATCAGCGACCACATTTTCTGAGCCCTTGCAATATTCTATGTCAAAGTTGTAATACAAAAGTCTAACTGACCACCGCGAAATCCTTCAAGGCCGTCAGCCTGCATCACCTACGGCTAACAAAGCAACTACAGCCTGATGGTTGGTTCTAAGGGTGAAACGTCTACAGCAGAGGTAAATATGCCACCTTTCACACGCGAATAGACAGGCAAGCGCTTCGCGTTCACCCACAGAGTACTTTCTTTCAGTATCTGACAAGGTTCTCGACGCAAAGGCTACTGTTTCAAGCTTAGGACCATACCACTGCTGTAACACAGCCCCGATGCCCACGTCAGATGCATCGGTTGTAACCAACGCAGGCAGCTCAGGATTAAACACCTTAATGACAGGCGAACAAGTCAGGCGCGTTCTCATATGGTTAAAACTGCGTTGGGCATCCTCCAACCAGCAAAACTTTTGGCCCTGCCTGAGCATGAGATGCAGCGGTTCAACTGGGTCTGCATAGTGATCAATGAACTTGGCATAGTATCCTGCCAGACCTAAAAATGACTGTAAAGACTTAATGTCTAGAGGAGCTGGGGCATTTACTATAGCCTTTACTTTACTTTCTAACGGCGATATGCCATCAGCTGAAATCCGGTGGCCCAAGAAGCTAAGTTATTTCACGGAAAAAAGACATTTATCATTCAACTTCATGCCACTGTTGGCAATGCAAGTCAAGACTTCAATTAGGCTCGCGTCATGCTAAGACTGAGTCTTACCCCACACAAGGACATCATCAAGATAGCAAATTACATTCTTGCAATCTTTTAAAATCTGGGACATCATTTTTTTTAAAAACTGCAGGCGCGTACGCCCGACCGAAACAGCCACGCTTAAACCGGAACAAGCCATCATGCGTGATGAACGTCGTTAAGTCCCTACTGCTATCCTCTAACAACAGCTGGTGATAAGCTGACCCTAAGTCTAGCTTAGAAAAACAAGTGGCTCCATGAAACATCTGCAACAACTCTTCAACGTGCGGCAAAGGATACCCCTCGATGATAATTGCCTTATTCGGTTCCCTGAGATCTACACACAGCCGGATGCTTCCATTTTTCTTGCGGACGACGACGAGCGGCGAGACCCACTCGGAAGCGTCGACGCGTTCGATAACATCCGAGTCCTCGTGTCGTCGCAACTCGGTCACCACCTGATTGCGAAGAGCCAGAGGGAGACGTCTCAGCTTGAATGCAACCGGAGTCACACCTGGCCGCCGTTGAATGCGATGAATGAAACTCTTGACGAGACCCAACTCTTCGCTGAAAAGCTGCTGGAAGCCCGAAGGCACGTTGGAGGGACACTGCACTTCACATGATGCGAGTCGACACGTTAACGACGCGCCGTCAATCTGGATGCCCAGTCGCTGAATGGCGTCAAGGCCCAAAAGCGATGTGTCCTTATCGGTGACGTAGAAGACCACGGAGCAAGACCGCTGCAACTCTTTCACTGGAGCTTGGAAGGAGCCAAGGATCCCGATGCGCTGGTTGGAGAAGTTTCGCAAGTCGACTACAACTTTGGACAGGCTGTGCTGTTTGCTGAAATGACGCTGAAAGTCTTCTGCAGTCATCAAAGATACAGACGCTCCTGTATCCACCAGTAGTCGCAGGGTAACACCATCGACCACAGCGTGGATGACTAAGTCTTTTCTGGATGAGGTGCTAACTGTGAGCACGGACAACAAAGGACTATGCGAAGATAACACTGATGAGCTTGAAGTTGAGTTCAACTGAGTGGAGGCCTGCTGCTCCGGTACGACGTCGACAGCTCCCCTCGAAGAGAAGTGCTGTACAGGGGCAGTCTTGCGGCACATCGACGCGAAATGTCCCCGAGCGTTGCACGTATTGCAACGTTGACTTCGGGCTGGACAATTTCGAAAACTTGAGTGGTGCCGTCTGCTTCCGCAGCGGTCACACAATTGAGGTTGGAAGTCGCCTGTAGACTTCTCATTTGGGACTGGAGCACGGTACCCTTACGACGACTGCGGCTTAAAGTCGCAATCTTGGCCTCCTGGACCTGGTGACGTGACGTCACGGCCTCCCCGACTGACGCGGCCATTTTTCTCTTCGCGCCACCATATTGGGCGCCTTGCCCAACGGCTTCGACATGTTCAGGTTGACTGGAAGCAAACGCTTGATTCGCCAACGACAATGCTTCGAGCGTCTGACCGACTTCTTCCGCTTTCTCCAAGAACAACTCTTCGCCGTATGCCAGCAGCTTCTTTCTCACCCGCAAGTTGGACGAGCCGTCAATAGTCTGATTGCGGGCGCGTTCCGCGTACGTGAGCCCAAACTTGCATCGTGCGGCTTTCTCCTTCAGGACTGTCACGTAGTCGAGGAAACTCTCACCGGGGAGTTGACGACGACTAGTGAACTCGTGACGTTTAACTAGCGGATTAGTGGAAGCGGCGAAAACCGGTCGAGCTTCTTCACGAGACTGTCATCCTTTGTAACGGCCGGAGCCGAAGAATCTGGGTCAGACGCCGGCGTAGTTGGCGTCGCGTTGCTCGGAGTAGACGCCGCATTGCTCGTCTCGTGTCGGGCTTCTTCCTGTTCGGCTGCCGCGAAATACCTCAGCTGTCCTTCCCGTCCCAGCAGGCTGACGAGCGCCGACGCACGACGCGCGTCGTTCCAGTCGCTGCCGCCGGCCGCCTCGAGGTGGGCCTGAAACATTTTTTTTTCCAATGAGTGCATGGAACTGGGGGCGGCCCCGGCAGCTGGAGGAAGACAGGAAGGTGCTCGAAGAGAGTCATGCCGACAGGAGAGGTAGTACAGAGAGGTGTGGAGCGGAGCAAGGGCGAAGGCCTAGGCGAGAGCTTGCCAGAGTCTGCACACAAAGAGCGCTAGGCCTCGCGGACGCCAGATGCATCAAACAGGACAGAAACAGGCGGGAGTAACAGGAAACTCGCAGGTTCTTTCTGCCGTGGTAGGAACCGAGGCGAACAACATCCTCGTCGCCATGTTGTTGTGTCGGCGAGCGGCGTCCGACGGCGAGGGCCCGACGACGGAACGCGAGACGCAACGTGCACCGGCACGCGCCCAAAACACGCGCAGTAGAAGTGAGTTGACCGGAGCCCGCGGAAGCCCAACAAAGACCGAGCCGGCCAGCGGCCGTTTATTGAACGACACACAACGGACACGCGGACACACGGGATATTGGCTGCATGCAATCACGTGTGTGCCGTTACAGACATCTGTTGACAGAGTACACACTAGGGCGCACTCAGTGCGCGTGCCACTCACAGGTGGCGCCACGACACTACAATAGGCAGTGGCGACAACTATTTCTTTCCTGTAGATGAGGACGGGAATGATCATAGCAGGTCGATCCCAACTTGTTGGAATGAGGCATCCGGCGTGTCTATTCGCTAGAGTAGGCCTGCTGGTTTTACGATGAAGTTTCGTAGCGTTAGCTACACTGGCCTCGCTTAGCCAATTACGCATGGCACTGGTCTGCGCATGCGCAATGATACTCCGCCGCCACCGCGCGCGGCTCGCGCCGGTAAGCACGCAATTCGATGCGCTGCGCAGACGACCAGTGGTGTCACGCACCTGAGCCGGCACCTCCCTCGCACTCGGCCGCGGCCGCGCGCGACTCGCTGCCGCCGGTGTGCGCTTTACAGAGGAGTGCCGTCGTAGCCTTGGTAGACATATGGACGCTGACGCGCGCGCCTTCTTTGTGCAGTCGCCATCTGACACTGCGCTAGAGCCACTTGATAGCGCCTTTGACTGGCGTTTGCCACTATGGTATAGCCATGGAGGAGGAGAGTGCAAATGCTGCTCAATGGTGCAGTAGAGCGGAGAAGCGTAACTCATCGGATCCTGAAGTAATGACCCGGCAAAATAAATATACATGTGCCACATAATACGTATACCATGTGTATGTGTCATTGGAACAGCTGTAAGCATGATATCTAGAAAGCTAAGAATAATCAGCTGAACCTTTGCTAACGCTACGTATATCCTGGCATAGCTGAGCTAAGCCACGACCATTTTTCGCCTTTGACATGCCCGGCAAGTTTTTACTCAGTGCTGCACTGATGCTAGTAGTTTAGGCGAATAGTATCTCATCTGTATTCTGGCGAAAGTACAGCTCACCCCCATAAGCCCAGATGTCAGCTGGTTGTGACATGCGAGCAAAATTTCTACTCGCATATCTGTGGGTACAACCAGTAAAAACGTTTCACCGTTGGGCTCAAACTTCCTCTTGTAAGGGACATTTCTTTGAAGGCTGAACAGTGGGAGCCCTCGGGAAGAAATTCACAGGACTTAAACATCGGGTCTTTGCAGGCGTTGTATGAGAAGCAGCATCTCCGGGTCATCTCGTTGTGGAGCGATTTTCGATGCGTTGACAAGCTTAAGAAAGTGAAGTCTTCTTCCTTTGACACACTTGCATCGACTGGTGCGCGCGACAGGCAGTCGGCATCGCTGTGTTTTCTGTCGAATTCGTATACCACTGTGACATCCTACTCTTGCAGCCTAAGGCTTCATCTTGCTAGTCGGCCTGACGGATCCTTCAGATTTGCCAGCCAGCACAAGTAATGGTGATCGCTGACTGCTTTTAATGGTCGGCCGTAGAAGTAGGGTCGAAATTTACTTATTGCCCATATGACGCACAGACATACACAGAACTTCATTGGGTCCTCAGAAACGCTACTCCTTTAGAGCAACGTTGCGGGCTGCTCCCACGTAGGAACGGGGAGGCCTATAGCCTCACCGCCGCATCGTGGGCTCTCGGAAAGCCCGTAGTTGTGGTAGTAACTTTACACTTGGACAAAATCCTTTTCTGTGAGCCGACTTGGGTGCCGTAACAAGGGGTGCCGCCAGAGCATATGTTCGAAGCCACTAACCTCACCACAATGAGGACAAGTGAAGTCCAAAGCCTCTGAGGAGACCATGCTGAGGAAAGAGACTTGAATAGGACCTGGTCTGGAACATTCTAAACGTGATGGCTTGAGGTCTAGACAACTTGCTGTGCGGAGGAGCAAATAACCGCCAACTCAACTGGTAGTGTTTAGCCACTTCACTGAAGGTACGTAAATAGTCCCTAAACATCCAACTGCCAACCTGCGGACCTACGTCCTCCCCAGCGTGGAGGGTTAGTGCGTGCGCCCGGGAGTGAGCAGCGTAATTCAAGTTTACTAGAAAGTCCATTAGGGGTTTGAGATGTGCAGGAAATCAGGTAGTAGTACGTAGAGAAAGTGTCTTATTTTCAAGCAGTTTAAATACTTCAGCACAGACGGAACTAGAGGCGAAAGCCCTGACCGCTGATTTTGAGTCGGTGAATATTTCCGGTCTACTGTCGTCCAAAAGAGCAAGGGCTACAGCCAACTGTACGGCTTTTGAGTGAGTAGAGTCCCTAACTGACGCAACATTGATAATAGCTAGAACTCATGTGATTGACGGAAATAACTGAGAACCTAGCTGAATAACCGTACTGAGCGGCATCGACCAAATGCACTGAGTTGGGATCGTTTCTGATGCTTTTCAGGAGTGCGATGGCCCTAGCCCGACGCCTGCCTACGTTCTGCCGAGGACTGACGTTCCGCGGAAAGGGCGAGACCTGGATGGCAGTACGCTGTTCATCCGGCAGTTGAAGACGGCGATCCTCTACGAGCGCAGGACTGCGACCTAGGACAAACAGAATCTGCCAGCCGGGGTAGACGACAAGCGCACCAGTTGTGCAGTCTCTTGGGCTTCAATGATCTTATCTGAGATGTTATGGACTCCTAGCTGCACAAGCCGTTCAGTGCTTGTTCGCAAGATATGCCCAACACCCTGTTTATGCCTTTTCTGATCAGAGTTTCCAGATTCTTTTCGAATCCGTACCAAGAGTGTATGGCTGCACCGTACCTAATATGACTCATGAAGAATGCATGAAAGAGCCACAGCAGATTGCCCTCCCTGAGTCCTCCCCCCTTTCTGTTCAAAACTCTATTAATCAACCTGATCATGTTCTCGGTTTTGGTTGAAATCTTCGCAGTGGTTTGACCGTTGTACTCCCGCGACTCATGCCCAGCACTCTAATCACGTCCACTCTCAAGATGGGGGAGCCACTTCCGGGGCGAAGCACAAGGTCCACCTCTGATAAAGGCTTCAAGTTCTTTGGCTTAGCTTCCTTTCTATAGGGACTATATAAAAGCAGCTCCAATTTACTCGCGGAGCACCTCAGCCCTGTGCCGGCAAGAAAGAGCTCCGCCTCATCGACGGCTTCCTGGAGTGGAGTCTCAACTTCCCCTTCGCAACCTCCACGACACCAGATGGTAATATTATCAACGTAAAGCGTGTGGCTGATGCACTTTACTGGAATTCACTTGGTAACAATGTTAGCAGAGGGGCGCTTACACGGTGATCTTTTTTTTCAATGAAAAAGGCCTCTAAAACTTCATGTGCAGTTTTTTTTGCGCTTCTAGCTGGAATGTCCGTCTCAGAGAATCAGGCGTCACAACCACACGAGATGACATGCGCAACCAGGTGCTCATACTTGTCATCTCGTTTTGTTAATTTTTGGGCTTAATTGTTTCCTCACTGTATAAACGCCCCTTCGCTATCATTGTTACTGAGTGAATTTCAGTTCATCGCTTTGAGGGTCTGACACTGATTAACTGTATGCACTGATAATATATGCTGCTGGCCTTCTATGGTGTTAATGCGCACATGTTTTATGTATATTTTATGCCTTCGAGCTATGAATAAATCAGTTGGAAGAGAGCGCTTGTGTGTTTGATGCCCATGGGTGTGTGCATGTGTGAGTTATTAGGCAGTTGTAGTATACCGGGCTTACCGGGCGTACAGTGATACCATAATCAAAGTGCGCATGCGCAGATACGTACGTTACCCGTACCGCTTACCGTACGCATGGTATTTTTCAGATTAAAGTCACCGTGGTAGCGTAAGTGTACGTAGTGTACGTAAACATCGCGGCGCTCTCGGACGCCCGCTTAAGTGATTTTGGCGTAGTTGTTGAACGATTCACCTTGTTCGCTGCAAACGACTGTTTAAAGTGGCTTCGCTTACCTTCAGTTAGCTTTAATGACCGAGTATCACGGATAAGATGGCGTAACTTTTGAGATAGCTTCACTTTTCGAACGCGTCTAGGCCTAACTACAAGATCGATGATGGAGTGGGCATGGAAGCATCGGCAGAGGCATGTACTCATTCGTGCTTCCGTTTGTTTTTCAGCTTCTCGTGAGTGCCTGAGTACAGCCGAGGCCGGAGCATCGCTGCCTCTCAGCGTACAATCCAGCGTGACTTCCCCGATGGCTGCCAACAGCACCTACCTGGATAGAACACAGCGGACGATGCTCTGCAGTTTATCTTATCGGAGCTGGCCATTCGAAACAAAGGATTTTTCACGTGCCGCAGCAAGATCGACATCAGCGACATCAGTGCCTCCTTTGAAACTTTGTCACATGCGTACCTCCGGCAGTGGGCATGGAAGCATCGGCAGAGGCATGTACTCATTCGTGCTTCCCTATGTTTTTCAGGTGAGCTATTTTAACAGACTACCATATAAGAGCTTTCGATCTGACAACCTTTGTATTGTGGTGCTTCCATGCCCAGAAGCCCTCTTAGTGCCTTTTTGTGAACTGCTGTTGTTAATATGTGGTGATATCGAACAGAACCCGGGGCCCAAAGATGATCAACCTACTGAAATACATAAACTGATGAAAGATATGCATTAACGCTCGATTCGCATTGAAACCATGCAATCAGCCATGTCAGGTGACATCCAGGAGCTCAAGCAACATCTTTCGCTTACAGAAATTTCCAATATATCGGCACGTCTGGAAATAGTCGAAAGCCGGACATTTAGTATAGATAACGTCCAGCGTGAAATAACATCAACAAATCAACTTACAAAGCAAGTGCAAGAGGACATGCTTGGGCTACGTGCGCGTCTCGATGAGGCCGAAGATCGTTCTCGGAGGGACAATCTATTATTTTTTTGTATTGCAGACAATACTGTGTTGGGGGCTGGCTGGTCCCGACGAAGCAGAAGAAGAAGACGGCCGACGGGGACGCCGACCAGCGCGAACACGCGGATTGGCGCGAAGCGCCGAAGGAAATAACAACAACCGCACTCCACGGTTACCCAACCCACACTGATTTTATTTACAGTCGCCTTGAAATCCTGGATGCCAGAGCGGCGCCCCCTGGCATCCTCACGTGTCATTCCGAAACCGAAACCGATTCAACAGGTGTCAAGCCGCGGGAACTGACATTATGTCCTAGAAATTCTAACTCATTCACAGCAAAAATGCACTTGTTATTAAGTTTCATACCACATTCACTGATGCGGTTGAGAACAGTATGCAAGTTAGCATCGTGCTCTTCGTGAGTACGTCCCCACACCAAAATGTCATCCAAGTACCAAAGGGCGCCATTACAACCCTTAAGAATAATTGACATCATTTTCTGAAACACTGCAGGGGCAGATACAAGCCCAAAACGCACGCGGCGAAACCGAAACAAGCCTTCGTGCGATGCAAGTGTGGTTAAGTCTCTACTGCACTCAGAAATTTCAACTTGGTGATAAGCGGACGCGAGGTCCAGCTTGGAGAAACATACCGCTCCGGAGAGCTGATGAAGCAGTTCTTTAATGTGAGGAAGTGGAAACCCGTCTACGACGATCGCCTTGTTCGGTTCTCGTAAGTCGACGCATAGTCGAAGGGATCCATCTTTTTTCTTGACGACGACCAGTGGAGAAACCCAGTCGGAAGCAGAGACAGGCTCGATGATTCCGCTGGCTTGAAGTCGAGACAGTTCCGCAGAGACTTGCTCACGGAGAAGAAGAGGAATGCGGCACAGCTTGGTACGCACAGGGCACACACCTGGTCGACGCATTACTTTATGCACAAAACCGCGCACACAACCCAGTTCACGGGTGAACAAGTGGTGGAATTCAGAAGGCGCGTTGGCCGGAAGATCATCTTGAACGTCGACTTGGGCACACGTCATAGACGCACCGACGATGTTGATGGACAAAGCCCTGATGGCATCACGTTTCAAAAGCGAGCTGCCATTGGCAGTTACATAAAAAGTAATGGAAGCAGTGCGACTGCGATAGGAGACCTGAGCTGTAAAAGGACCTAGTATATCAATCGTTTCCTTAGAATATGTTTGTAGAACGACGCGTGAAGGCAAAAGCCGAATGTTGGAAAAATGACTATGAAAGTCAGCGGCACTGATTAAAGAGACTGAGGCACCAGTGTCCACGACAAGGGCACATGGCCCACTGAAGCTACGATGCTGGGCTCGGACGTAGTGTGGAAGCCATCCACATTTGAAACAGTGACCGTATTGGTCTGTGCAGTGCTCAAAGGAGCGGACGAAGAAACTGGTTCAGGAAGATTTGCCTGACGGGAATTGCATACGGACTGAAAATGTCCACTTTTTCCGCACGCAAGACAAGTGCGGTTTCTCGCGGGACACTGCGCAAAATTGGCTAAATGCTCAGCCGATCCGCAAGGAAAGCAATGCGCGGTTGCGCTTGGAGAAGAAAATTGCGAACGCGAGTTAGGAGCTCGGTGCTGTTCCTGAAAACCAGAATTTGGCGGAACGGGGTCGCCATGTTGCCGGCTTCCTCGCCCCCGCGACGCAGAGAGGCCGCCATGTTGGCCGCCACGGAAGGACTGTGCAGGCGGGCGTCCATGTTGGCCGCCACGCCGCGACGAAGATGAAGGGCCGCCATGTTGACGCGTCTCGTGAAACAAAGAGCCGCCGCCTTGGCACCCCGCAGCAGAAAGTTGCTGCACTGAATGTGGAGCGAATTGCTGCAACTGGGAGCGAATAAGCTCGTCCTCTCGCGCAATCGAGAGGGCTTCGGATAATGAAATCGAGGTGCCTTTTTGAAGAATGCGGCAGCGGACGTTTTGCGAGGCTACTCCGGTGAAAAGCTGATGGCGGATCATATCGTCCTCGAGCGCGCCGAAGCCGCACGACGTGGCGAGCGTTCGAAGAGAAGTAATGAACTCGGCGACTGGCTCGCCAGGCAATTGTCGCCTTTCTTGGAATTTTACGCGTGCGAGATAATCGCACGAGACATCTTTGAAATGCTCATCGAAAAGAGCAACAGCATTCTTGAAGGCATCGCCCGACGCTGGCGTCGGCGACGATTGGTGGCGTCCAAAGTATAGAAGAAGTTTAACCCGGCAGGGCCCAACGCGTTGAGCAGCAGGGCCTTGCGACGCTCGGGCTTGCTTGCGTCCTCCCCGGCCACGTCTGCGTAGGCCTGAAACACCAATTTTCGGTCCGCCCACGGAAGTGGCGGGTCTCCGGGCGAATGAAGAAATAGGGGAGGTGGAATAGGAGATGCCATTTCAAGCAAGAAGAATGGAGAGGTGCAGACGAGAAGAAAATGACGCCAGTGCATTGTTTGAAGAAGACGACAGAGGTGGCGTAGCTGAATGAAGAAGAAATGAAGCGACGCAGCATGCAGCAGCCGCCTTGCTGGGAACAAAGAGCGTCTACGGTTATCAGGGTAGGTCCGTTACAAGCAAGAAAAAGACGAACACGGAGAACGAAATGGGTTCTTACAGGTCCTCGTCGCCATTGCTGTGTTGGGGGCTGGCTCATCCCGACCAAGCAGAAGAAGAAGACGGCCGACGGAGACGTACGCGGCCGGCGGGGACACCAACCAGCCCGAACACGCGGGTTGGCGCTAAGCGCCGAAGAAAAGAACAGCAACCGCACTCCACGGTTACCCAACACACACTGATTTTATTTACAGTCGCCTTGAAATCCTGGATGCCAGAGCGGCGCCCCCTGGCATCCTCACATGTCATTCCGAACCCGAAACCTAGAACACAACAGACAACGCCTCTGAAACTACGCAGCAGACTGAGGAAACAGTCTTGCGCTCATTTCACCAGTCCCTGGACCTAACCTTGTCTGGTGGTAACAGTGTGCGCGCACATAGAATTGGCCGTTTATCCGCTAATAAAGTTCGTCCGATTATAGTCCAATTTTCTACGTACAAAGTGAAAGAAATGGTCTTTTCAAAACGTCATAAGCTCAAAGGAAGCAAAGTGATTATGCGAGAAGATTTTTCGGTCAATACTCGCAGTGCCAGAGTGAAGCTGACAAACTTCGCCAAAGAGCTTCATTGTCGTTTTCACCTTCGTTTCAACAAACTTTTTGCTAACGAAAAATGCTACAGCTATGATTACATTACTGATAATGTGCAGGAAATCGGACCATCCAGATCCGTAACTAATACCGCTAGTGTCGCAAACTTCTATTCGCGGCAACTTCTTTCGGGTCGTCAATTATTTGCTCCCTCGGGGAGCTAGGAAAAAGCAGGGGGCGAGGGCACTTGCGATAACCCCAGAAATTTGGTCATGCTTTTTACCAACGTTCACAGCCTCCTGTCCAAGAAGGATGAAATTTGTGTACCAATTAATGATTCTGACGCCGATATTATTGCGTAAACTGAAACGTAGCTTTCTGACAAAATTCGGAACGACGAATTGCTGTGCTGCGAAAAAAAAATACAAAATATATCGTTGTGACAGACGTGATAGATGTGGTGGTGGTGTTCTTCTTGCAGTGAATGAGAGAATTGAAAGCTACGCTGTTGCAATGGATTCGGTATTAAAGGCAACTTGGTGTGTTCTCAGCGTGGCTTTTAAAAAAGTTGTCATTGGCGTATGTTACCGCCCACCATCTGGTTGTTAAAGTTTTTGCGACGACTTGCATGATTGTCTGAGTCACCTGAAAGTTTTGTTTCCCCGCGCAGCTGTAATTCTACTCGGCAATTTCAATTTTGCTAATATTGTGTGGTCTAATTCGTACTCATATTCGTTGCCTAAATCAGCTGAAGCAAGGAATTTCATTCGCATCTGTTCTGATTTAGGCCTTACGCAACTTGTTAATTTTCCAACGCGCGTTACGAATGCTACATCATCCATTCTCGACCTTATTTTGACATCAGAACGAGATATCGTATCTTCTGTGACCAATGTTCCTGGTATCAGTGATCACAAAATTATTCAAGCGCATATCTTACAACCATTCTCACGCATGCGTAAACAGCTTAAAACAATACGCGATTACAAAATGGCTGATTTTGACTCAATAAACATTGATTTGGACACTTTTTTAGATAAGTTCTTACCCAACTACACCGAAAGATCGGTGCAGAGCAACTGGGACCTATTCAAGGCTAAAGTATCCGAGCTAACTGGTAAATATATCCCCATCAAAAAAGTATTCTGTAATACTGGTGCTCCATGGCACAACAGATACGTTAACCGTCTTTCTAACCGTAAGAAAAGGTTTTATCGTGCTGCTACCAAATCCCCGTCTGATCAACGTTGATCAACTTACAAATCTGCTGCTGCAACGTACTTATTTGCACTAAAACATTCAAAGTTTTCCTGTTTCAGTGAAACTCTACCAACTATGCTGAAAAATAACCCTAGACAGTTTCGGAATTTCGTGCGTGGCAGCGAGAATCGCGCTATAGCCTTGCTGACGGCTGATGAACATCCCGTGCCCGACGTTGACTGCGCATCTCTACTAAACTAGACATTCATAAAAGCGTTCTCACACCAGGTGACCATCAACAACCAAGTCACTTTGCCTTCACCCCATTACCTACCCATGGACGCTATCTTCGTTACCTCCGAAGGTATTCGCGCGGTCATTAAAAACCTTAAAACCTCGTCATCATGTGGAGTTGATGGAATCAATACTAAATTTTTTAAAAACACCGTTGAATACTGCTCTATTATCTTGTAATGCATTTTTTCACAGTCCTTGCAGCACGCTAGCCTTCCGGAAGACTGGCTGGTTGGTAAGATAGTGCCAGTTAACAAATCAGGGGTGACACACAATCCATTAAATTTTCGTCCGATATCGCTCACATCTGTCCCGTGCAAAATACTTGAGCATATCATTTTCACTCACCTTGTTAACTTTCTCGATTCTAACCAGTTTTTCACACCCTCCCAGCATGGCTTCCGTAAAAACTTCTCCTGTGACACGGAGCTCTTAGTCTTTACTAACGACCTGCATGTCCTACTCGACTCTGGATTTACCACTGACTGTATTTTTTTAGATTATTCGAAGGCGTTTGACAAGGTTAGTCATGAGCTACTACTTCTTAAGCTGAAACATTTAAATCTAGATCCTAACGTGCTTAACTGGATTCGAGCCTTTCTTTCTAACCGAACACAATTTGTTTCTGCTAACAATGTTTGCTCCGCCGCCCAACCGGTGCTCTCGGGCGTTCCTCAAGGCTCTGCGTTAGGACCCTTGCTGTTTTTAATTTTCATGAATGACTTGCCAACTAATGTCTCATGAAAGATATGCCTATTCGCTGATGATTGCGTAATTTATCGAAAAATAAGTGACGAAGACGATGTTACCTCGCTTCAGGCGGATCTAAATAACATATTTACCTGGTGCCAATTATGGAACATGGAACTGAACATTTCTAAATGCAAAGCAATGCGTGTGTGCCGCGCTTCACTTGTTTGTCCACAGTATCATCCTAACGATACCTACCTCGAGGCTGGTTCATCTTACAAATATCTAGGTGTTCATATTTCAAATAACCTGACATGGAACCATCATCTGAAGTACATCATTGCCAACTCGGGTATTGTAAACTCGGGTATTTTCGCAGAAACTTCTACATGGCACCTTCATCCCTTACGAAGCTTCTTTACAGTACCTACATTCGTCCATCACTCGAATACGCATCATTCATCTGGGATCCTGGTGGCACTACACTTACACATGAGCTGGAAGCAGTCCAGAATCGTTCAGTTCGCTTTGTCTTGTCCAATTATACCCGCAAGGCTAGTGTTACACTAATGAAATCTCAGCTCAACCTTCCTGAACTCGCCATTTGGCATAAAATAGCCCGGCTAAGTCTCTTTCATAAGCTTTATTATCATAACAATAGCCTTCGCGAATATTTAATTAAACCCCCCTCATTCATATCACCCAGAATCGATCATCCACAAAAAGTTCATGTTCCTCAATGCAGAACCACAACCCATTTGCACGCTTTCATTCCGAGAACTACATCTCAATGGAATCTGCTCCCACGATCAGCTACCGCAATCACCGACACATCACGTTTTAAGGCTTTTTTACAAAACCTGTTTGGCGCAACTTGATTTCTGCGTTGTGTTATATATGTGTATATATGGATGTATGTATGTGTATGTGTATGTGTGTGTAATGCCCTTTTTGTTTTTTTTTTGTTGTTTTTGAGAGTGTTGTTCTTTGCTTAGTGCTTGACCATGTACTACCTGCATTATCGCTACTGCTACGTTGTCTTTGCTGACGTAGTTTATATATAACGTAATTCTGTATTATTCTGCCAATTATTGAAATTTGGTTCTTGTATATATTTATCAAGTCTTGTTTCCCATTTTTACATGTAACATTCCCCTCCCCTCTGTAATGTAAAAACTCTGAGAGTATGATAAATAAATAAATAAATAAATAATAAATAATTAAATAGAACAAATCTGCAACATAAATGTTTCGCGTTTGGTGCGTGGTTCATATTTATTTGCTTTTATTTTTAGCAAAATAAACTTGTAACAATGCTTCGCGCGGTGCCATAGGCAAACATTCTCGTTTTATTTTCCTTTTCACTGTCTTTAACTTATTAACTATTCGATAGGTGGTGCCACCATTCCAACTGGGGCACGTAAACGCTATTTCACTAAACTATAAGACGCTGTCCACAACTAGCATTTGCTGCAGGGTAACGCCGTTCCTTTAACCCCTGCTATCACGTTAACGGTAAACTATAACTGTCTATTGTGTCGTGTGTTCGTGCTCGAAACTTTGAAAAGTAATGAAACTTGTCTATCTCACTTAGTGCTGAATTTTAATGGACGGTACCATCAAACTGCTCCCAGAAAGAAGTTCACTCACGCATGTTCTCGCTAAACGGCTTGATCTCAAGTCGAGGCAGGTGAGGACCGACATTCACGTTGGCGACGTTCGCAGCAGTATGAACGGTACTTGTGAAATTTCCAGCGTCGACGGCTCTTTGCAAGTTGTTGTTGTCCTCGATCCGGCACCGAAGGCGTGCAAGTATCGCGACCACTTGATCCTCGTATTCTGCTGCTGCGGCGCATTCATAAGCGAGCTCCTACGTTGGGATGTACTCTTCCATTTCATCGGATATCTTTTTGAGCTTCTCAATGCTGGATGTCAGCCGCTCCTTCAATGAGATGAGTGTCGCTCTATCGGCACTGCCACTTCTCAAAAAAATGGTCGCCTCGTTTATTATCTTGGTGTTCTAAGCGCGTGCCGGTGTTCTCTTCTGTTTCAAACGATCCATTGCTGCAGTGTACTCACAGGAAGCCTTGGGCTTGCATCCACTCGTCGACGTTGCTGGGTGCGGCACTGACGATTATTCTTCGAAGAAATCGTTCTTGTCAATGCTGCTGTCCGTGTCGCCGATTAGCCGCAGATTCCGGGTCTTCGACACCATATATTATGGCTCGAGATAACCGATCCTGTCACACACCGCAATAAAAACTCAGAGCGTACTATACACAACTACGCTTTAATGGCGGCAGAGAATCCGAAGAACACGTGCGTAGTGGGTTAGCTTTTTGCCTCCTCTTCTTTCCTCGGTCCCAACAGCATTAATCTATTTGTTCAAGTGGCCACAAGCACGCCGAGACACTAGCAAGGCGAGAGAAAACGAACTTTTCCCGTTCCAGTGACTTTAAAGCATTTCGTTTCTCCTCGCCGGCAGACCGACGGACGAATCCTGTAGACGCTATATGAAGTGACGCCAAGAGATATCAAGGTATGCAGTATGAAGGTCTCGTATATAGTGCGTCAAAATGTTAATTAATAAACATCGCATATATACAACATGTATATGTCTCATATATACAAACATCACATATATACAACGTGTATATATACAACAAAGTGGTCACGTATTTATCTGACGGAATTTTTACGGTAGATTCATGGGTTTTACCAATATTTTCTGAACGAACTCCTCAATCATTCACTTCGTGAATGTGGCACGATTTTATTTTCTTCTGTTCGCTCTGTCGGTGATTGCTTAGTGTGATCGGACATTTCACGTTAACCACGATGCCGGAGGCCTGTAGTGTGCCACGGTGTGGATCAGTGACTGCGAAAAGTCGGACATTCACTTCGTTCGGTTCAAGCAGGGCGACTTCGAGGCAGCGCGCAAGGTGCTGCGACCGACAGCCATGCCGAGCACATTTGCATTTTATCCTGCGTAGAAGTAAGCTACCCGCGCTCAAGTTCAGAGGTAGACCACCTCGTCATGCTTCTGCAATACGAACAGCAAACAACTGGAAGAGTGCGGAGACGTGTACGTGTCTAAGCGAAAAAGTTGACAATCACTTAATTGCGTGCAAAAGTCGCTGAAAAGGAAGACGACGTCGAACGGATCGATACTCTGCGATACAAATGCAGCAAGCTCGCACGACGCCGAGGTAGCTTTATTTTTTGCGACAACGCATCCAAATGGGCGTTGGATGCGTTCACGGTCCATTGGTGCAGGTATCACGGTCCATTGGTGCAATTGGAAAAATCAGATGCTTACTACATCTCTGGGTGACAAAGCAGCTTTACTACACTTTGGTTTATTCAAGCATACATTACTGCATATTAATCTGGAGCTTTGCAACGAAAACAAATAAAATTGGTATTGACAAACTGCAAAAAAGAATGCTGCGTATCATTGAAAATGTTCCCCGTCGAACGCCTTCTGCTCCACTTTTTCATAAACATGGAATTCTAAACTTGGAAAACATATTTTATAAAAAGCTCGCGACAGTCATCTATGATCAAATAAAAACGAATACAGATCAATTTAAGGATGCTTACTCCCGGAAACTACAAACGTATAGCTTTAGAAAAAACACCTATTACAGTGAGAGAATTCGGACGAACTATGGCAGGCAAAAGTTAGCACACCTCATTCCTTCATTTCTAAATTCAAGCAGCATGGTTATCAGCATAGTGAACGAAAGTCGTTCAGTAACAGTTTTGAAAAAAGGTACACGCTTATGTACTCTCGCTTCAAACATGACATGACTGATTTGTTCTTCTGTATACGATTGCGCATCTCGTGTACTGGCTAGGAAATGTAATGCACCTTAAATTTGTGCAAGCCAGCTATGGTCCTATTCACTTCGCGATCTGTCACTTGTTATTACCTGGTCAAAACTACGACTGTATTATTAAAGGTTTCTTTGGTATGTGTAAAAAGTGCATGTATAAGTGTCTTGGAATCTTTTATCTTTTCTCCCACTGCTCTCTCTCTATTTTCGCTGTATTTTCTTTTCTCTATTTTTTTTCTCTCGCTGTATTGAATTTGGTTCATGCTCTAAAGATATACTGAGTGTTGTGCATTATTTTGGTCTGGGCGGGGATTGGCGCATTGTCAGGCATTTAGTTGCCTTTTCGCCCCTTCCTTCCCATTAAACCATTGGATAAAGATGTATGCTTCAATGATGATGAATAGACTTCAAACTTCAAACTAAATATTGTAAATATTTCAAAAAGAGCAGGTGAGTCTCGCTGTGCAAATTAAAATCTCGCTCGCCGTTCAACTGTGGTGCGTCATTGCAAAAGTGAGCACCGTTCTCCCATTCATTGGCTGCGACGACGTCATACCTCCCAGAGTGGATGTACGTACAGCAGTGAGCGCTGTTAGGGTGAACACGCGAGCGCGTGGCTGGATGGATGGATGGATGCTATGAGCGTCCCCTTTATAACGGGGTGGTGACAAGTATGCCACCAGGCTCGACAAAAAAAAAAACCCTTTTTTCTTTTTTTATGTTGGCCTAATGCCTCTACTTCGATAAATTCTATCTTAATGGAAAAAAAGGTAAATTTTCAGCTTAAGTTCTCTGCCATTTACGGCACACTGTCCATATTTTATTTTTCCAATATTTATTTTTGTCCTTTCTCTCTAATTTTCTGCCACCAATACTCTAACCATCTCTTACTTATTTCAATCGCGGGTGTGTTCAGCTTTCCATTGTTGTCCCTAAAACCCAAGGCTTCCTGTAGGCTCGTGCCCAAACGTACACCTGGGTGGATATCTCCACATTCAATCAGAACATGCTCCGCCGTTTCCTTATCTTTCCCGCAGCATGTGCATTGTTCTTCTTCTTTACTGAATCTTGCTTTATAACTACGCGTTCTAAGGCAACCCGATCTCGCTTCAAACAGTAAAGCGCTTCCCCTTGAATTATCGTAAAATGCCTCCCTCCTTATTTCATTTTTGCCCTTTCGGTAGTTACTCAAAGCCGGTTTTTTCTCCATAGCTGCCATCCAGTAAATCCTCTCCGCCTCCCTGACTTTTCCCTTAACGCTCTTTGTTGACATATGGCTCACAATACCAGCCGTATATTTACTAGTGAGTCTTCTAGTTCTTTTTCTCCACTGTGTGTCCACGCTCTTCCTATACAAATAACGGAACACCTTCTCTGCCCATCTACTCTCCTTCATATTTCTTAGCCTTTCTTCGAACCTTATTTTGCTCTGCGCTTCCCTCGCCTCAAAACCTGCCCACCCCATATCGCCCTTTACAGCCTCGTTTGTCGTCTTCCCGTGAGCACCCAACGCGAGGCGTCCCACAGTCCTTTGATTTACATCCATTCCCGATTGCACCTCTGCCCTCATGCACACCACTGAGTTCCCAAAAGTAAGCCCTGGAACCATTACACCCTTCCACAGACCTCGAAGCACCTCATACCTATTGTATCCCCGCAACGCTCTGTGCTTCATTATTGCCGCATTCCTCTTTCCTTTTGCTGCCGAGGCTTTTTCCTGTACCTCCACGTATCTATCACTCTCATTTACCCATACTCCAAGGTACTTGTATTCACTTACCCTCGGTATTTCTTGGCCTTGTATGGACACCGTCTGATCACAGGGATCATTGAATACCATCAATCCACACTTCGTTACACTGAATCCTAGTCCAAGAGCTTCACCTTCCCTTCCGCATATATTCGCCAGCTGCTGTATATCATCTCGACTGTCCGCAAATAAGACGATATCGTCCGCATAAAATAAACCTGGAAGCTTCTGCTCAATCATCCTGCCGCCCTGTTTGTGTGACAGATTAAAACCAATGTTGCTACCTTCTAGCGTTTTTTCCATACTCACCATGTACAGCATGAATAACAGCGGGGACAGAGGACATCCCTGTCTCAGACCCCTGCTAACCTCAACGTTCTCTTTGCTACGCATTCCTTCCCACTCTATGCAAACTGTATTTTCTCGGTATATCTCCCTCAAAAGCTGTATACAGTCGTCGCCCATGCCCATTCCTTTCAATATATCCCACAAAATTTCCTGATTAACGTTGTCGTATGCCCCAGTGATGTCTAGAAAAGCCACGTACAAGGGCCTATTCTCTATGTGGCCAACGGCACTGTCAGCGCCCCGTAACGGTCATCACTGGAAACATTGCGCATGCGCGTCACGCCTTCCGCGAAATAATTGTTCAACCGCGCACATGACGTCATGAATGCACTTGTTCGTCGTCTGCTAGACACATTTTTGTTTTCTAAGCCCATGCATCCTGCATTTTAAGATTTGTTTAAACATCTGTGCTTGAACAGAACGAGGCAAAAAAAACTTGCATATCTATGGGGGCATGTCTATTTGTTCCCTTCAAAGTTGTTGTGCATCAACGCAGTATATTAAACAAACGAACATATTTTGCTGCCATTCATTCTGTCGCCAGATCGTATTATGGCTAGGGTTCCTGATGATGAACAACGCTCAATTGTCGATCTTTCCCTGAAAGGTTATTCCCAGTGGTATATTGGCGCTTTAGTTAATAGGCCCCTGAAGACTGTGAACAGGATAATTCAAGCTTACAAGTATGAAGGTCGCATTCAGGATGAACCCCGCGCGCCCCACCCTAAAGCTGCCACAGACGATGAAGACGCCCTCATAGTGGCAGCTGCTGTTCGTAACCCTTTCTTGCCAGCCCAAGCAATACGCGAGGACTTGGATTTGGACGTTTCGGACACCACTGTTCGACGTCGCCTGCGTACTGTGGGCCTTCGAAGTCACGTCGCAGCGCAGAAGCCACTACTAACGGCGGCACACAAGGACGCACGACGGCAGTTCGCTGAGTTCCACGAAGCATGGACATCAGAAATGTGGGGTCGCGTCATTTTTTCGGATGAGTCGACGTTTTCGACGCGACAAGACCAAAGATTGCATGTTTGGAGACTACCAGGCACACGGTGAGGTAAACTACCTGCTTTAAAAAGCAATTGTTTTAGTTAACGTCAACATGCCACGCAGGAACGACCCAGACAACGTGCAAGGTGTTTCTGCCAGTGGGAGATCGAGTGTGAGCGTGTGGGGTGCTGTTTCAAGATATGATTTAGGGTCCCTGCAACGTATACGTGGACACTTATCATCGGAACAATACTGCAATATTTTGAACAATGTGCTGTTGCCATATGCGAGCAGTTCATTCCCTGATGGTGATTACCTGTTCCAACAGGACCGGTCACCGTTACACACGGCGCGGGCTGTCAAGGAGTTCCAGGCGGAGCAGCACATGCAGTTACTGAAATGGCCCCCGAAAGGAGCGGACCTGAATGTAATAGAAAACGTGTGGGGCCGTCTGAAAGCTTCTTTGGCAAGGAAGCCCCTTTATTCCGCGACTTCGGACCAGTTGTGGGCGCAAGTCAGCAACGGGTGGGAAAGGCTGAAAGACGATCGGCAATATGTTCGATCATTTTACGACTCGTTACCGTCCAGAATAGCTGCAGTCGTTGCTGTAAGTGGCCACATGACTCTCTATTAGATTTGCTCATGTTTTTATATTTCTTCTCATGGTCTTGTTTAACTTGAATTGCAAAAGTGCAATTTTCTTGAATAAAAAGTTTAATAATTATCCCTCTTACACTCACTTTTTTCCTTCACGCGCCAATCTTCAATCCAGATGGACTTTGAAATGCAGAAGGCATCAGCTCAGCGAACAAAAAATGCGGCTAGCAGACGATGAACAAGCGTATCGATGACGTGATGCGCGCAGTGGAAAGACTGTTTCCAAAAGCACATGCTGCGCATGTGCAATGTTTCCAATGATGGCTGTTACGTGGCGATGATAGTGCCGTCGGCCACGCGCTCGCGTGTTCACCCTAACACTGCCCACCACTGTACGTGCGCACATACCAAAGCGCGTCTTTTCCTGACAGCCTGACGTACACAAAGTGATGTGGGTTTTATAATAAATCTCAACGCGCAGAGTATTACGTACTTCATAAAGGATTATATCTTATCAGCAGCAATAAATTAATACATGATGTTGTGAAAGCGCTCAATTAATGAATAAAGGGCTGAATGTGATGAAAAATATGACAGAAGGTGACCACACAATGTGAAGCTATTGAGGTGGTAGCATCATAATTTCACGTTTTGCATAGTGCACTTACACAAGTCCTGGAAAAAAAAAACTCCAGGCCTGCGCAGAAGGCGTAGCACAGTAAAAGCGAAAGCTCATAGAGCGGCCTTTCAGAGATTTTTCTAAACACTCATTGAGGCTACAAGCACACTTGCTTTATGCCTAGTACGGCATTGATAATAAAAAATTTTGGGTAGTAGGCCGGCACTCGCTATGCTATTTTTCGTCATTCTTCTGAGAAGCGTGGTATCTGCTGAACTATATTGTGAGGAATTTTGTACCCATTGTTCATGCCGTGGCTTAGGACGAAGGTCAGCCTCATACAATAATATAATGGGGGGCAAGGGGACGCTGCGATGTATTTTGCCCCCCCCCCCCCCCTCCCATCCCCCGAACTCCCGAAAGGGGAACCTTAAGTACGCATGCCTATGGGGGCGAGGCTGGCTTACGATATTCGTACCAGCGTTTACGGTCGAACGTCAACCAATTCAGCCACCAGCAATCATATATTATATTTTCCGTTTCAGTTGCAAGAAGAGTTGTTCTAAGTTTCAGTCGCAATGACGAAAGTCAGTATAGGGTTACCACCTAGCTGTCCAGTTGTAGGTCGGCTCGGCCGGTTTTTCATGTAGCGGGCTTGTTGCCATTCCACACCAACCGTGATAATTGGTCTTTTTTTTTCTCAGAGCGCAGTAAACGAATTGAGCGTCATTATAATCACGGGTATTTTTATGCCAGCAATTACACTAGTAGCACAGCGTGAGATTTTTGTTAGTACATCGATCGGCTTTATTCGGCTCAAGGAAAGTAATATGTTGAATTGAAGAGCACTGCAACAGCATGCCAAAGACCTGACATGGTGTCTATTGTTCAACGCTAATTTAATCTCCAAGAAGCCAATTATTGAACTAGCGAGAGAGAAGTCACAGGAGTTTAGAGTTTTGATTCAGAAAAGATTCGAGGCACTAGACGAGATAGCCGACGTTAGCGTTGACACAATGAATGATAATTTTGCTAGTATCATCAAAGAGTGTGAAATTGAAGTTGCAGGTACAGTCAGTAGTAAGGACACTAGAAAACTATCTCAGGAGAAGAAAAATGCTATAAGAAATGACAAACCATGAAAGCCTCAAAGGCAACCGACATAATTTTGCCACGTTCCCTTTCCCAAGTTTTTGTTATCGTTCCAAAACACCACACTATTCTCAGCGCAAACCGCGCCTGCAGTTTTCGAGAAGGTTCCGGACTGTAGTAGATCATTTCGATAAGATCACGCCCACTGTGCGAATGGTACAGATTGTTCTGGAACCTACGCCACCGCCAGCGATAATGCTAAAACATTCGACGGCAAGAGTATAAATGCCGACGCGCTTCGCCGCTTGTCAGTTGTTTATCGAAGGCTGACGCTCCGTTCGCCGCTATCACTGCTATATGTGCAAGACTGCTGCTGTAATTGGACTTTCCGTTTACCGGGCACAGGTTCGCCCAAATAAACAGTTAAATCCTAACACGAAGTCTCCTGTCTTCGGCCACATCACGACCCCGTGACATCTGGTGGAGGTGCTGTTTCTTCCATGTACCGGACGCCTCCGTCAAGCCGTGAACCCAGCCCACGCCGTGAAGACACCGACGCCAGCAACGAGCAGCGAGTTAGCCGCAGGCAACAAGGTCTGCCACCGGAGTACGGGCTTTTACTGGACAAGGCTCGGAAAACCAAGACGTTGACGTCGACCCCGGCAACCATGTCAACGCCGGTTCTACCTGCACCACTCCTACTCCGGCTACCCAAAGAGCCGCCAAATTTCCGCAGTTCGCCACTGGAAAACGCGGAAAGCTGGATCGAAAGGTTCGACCGCGTCGCCGCCTTCAATTACTGGACAGACGAAGACAAGCTACGGCATGTGTATTTCGCCTTGGAGGATGCTGCTCGGACCTGGTTCGAGAATCAAGAGCGAAGCCTCACAACGTGGTACGCCTTTCGCGCCAGGTTCTTCGCCACTTTCGCAAGTGTGGTGCGCTAGGAGAAGGCCGCCGCTCTTCTCGAAACCCGCATGCAGATGCCAAATGAAAACGTGGCGCTATTCACGGAAGATATGATTAAACTCTTCCGCCACGCTGACTCCGACATGTCCGAGGAGAAGAAGGTGCGTCTACTTATGCGAGGAGTAAAGCAGGAACTCTTCGCCGGGCTGATCAGAAACCCGCCTAAGACGGTCGCCGAATTCATTTCAGAAGCATCTACGATAGAGAAGACGCTCGAGATGCGCACGCGGCAATATAACCGTAGCTTCTCGTCTACAAGCTACGCCGACATTCAAGCGCTCGGAACCACTGACTTGCGTGAGACGATCCGAGCGATCGTGCAAGACGAGCTGCGAAAGTTACTTCCTTCAGCGCAGCCTCACGTGGAATCCATCACGGACGTCGTACGTCAGGAGATCCAGCAGTCGCTGGGCGTTCCTCAGTCTCAAGAGCCGCAGCTGCAGGTCATGAGCTATGCTGCTGCAGCACGCCGCCACGCCCCTCCTCCAAGCGCACGCCAAAACGTCGCCCCATCGCACTTCCATCGCCACACACCACCGCCGCCCCCCCCCCCCCGACGACCTACCGTTCGCCAGCGGGCCAGCGCAGTGCGCCGAGGAAAACCGACGTTTGGCGCACCCCTGACCACCGCCCACTGTGCTACCACTGCGGCGAGGCCGGGCACACCGCCGTTGCCAGTACCGACAGATGGGACTGCGTGGCTTCGCCGTCGATGCACCAAGTCCGCAGCCAGGGGAACGGCCACGTGACATCGCCGACTACCTGACAGGAACTCAATGGACACCGCGAAGTCCTTCCCGTTCGCCGTCGCCCAGCCGCCGCATGTCAACGCACCCCCGGCAGTACTCCGGCCCAACGCGGGGCTGGTCTCCTAGCCCGTATCCGGGAAACTAAGGGCAGTAACCGGTGGAGGTGTGGTTGCTGTGCGACGAACTACCGAAGATCCTCCGACGACGACGACGCCGCGACGGAGCTTTCCGAACACAACGCCAACCAGGCAAAGTCCTGACGGCGAAAGCTCACTTACCGAAGGTGGCCTGACGACGCAACATGGAAGCAGCGGAACAAGCCGACGCAGCCGTGACCCGACGCCACGCCCTAACTGTAATGCGAGACGGCAAACTAGCGACCTCGACGTTCTTATCGACGGCCACAGTGTGACCGCTCTCGTCGATACTGGAGCCGACTATTCTGTCATCATGCAGTGGGTGATTCGCCGCGAAGTTAAAGAAAGTTAGGACAGCTTGGAAAGGCCCTGCAATCCACACAGCCGGAGGTCATCTCGTAACGCCTGCAGGAATCTGCACAGCGAGAGTCACCATTAACGGCCGTATTTATCCTACAGACTTCGTAGTCCTACAGCGTTGCTCGAGAGATGTCATCCTTGGCATGGACTTCTTATGCCTCCATGGTGCTGTCATCAACTTAAAAACAAAGTCGATAACGTTATCCACAGAAGAAGCACTACAGCCGCGCACGCCGTCAGGACACCATGCCTTGAATGTGCTGGAAGAACAAGTCACCATTCCGCCTCGCTCAAGCGTCATTATTTCAGTCGGCGCTCCTAAATCACCTGACTTGGAAGGCGTCGTTGAAGGCAGTCAGCATCTGTTGGTCACTCGAAATATTTGCGTCGCAAGAGGGATAGCAGAGCTGCGGGGAGGCAAAGCAACGGTTATGCTCACGAATTTTAGTAATGAATACAAACACGTGAACAAAAGTACGCTGGTCGCATACATCAAAGAAATCGTGGAAGCCACCAGCGCTTTCGCCCTCGCCGATTCTGCGGAACCTGCTTAGAGAAATCAAGCCCCGCCCTCAGGTTTCGACGTCAATCCCAGCCTTCCGAACCAAAAGCAAGAACAGCTCAAGACCCTGTTCCTTCAATACGACGAAAAAAACGAATGCTGGGCATGGTGGAAACCACCACCCACCATTATAGTGGATTAATGTAGTGGGTGAATGGTGGGAAACGCCCACCATGGCGCATGGTGGGTATGGTGGGTGCTGCAGTGCCGGCAACACTTGAGCGCGAAATGACGTCAGAATCACCGTGACGAGCTGCCACAAAAAATAAAACAGAATTCTGTAAAAACGGTATAAAAAACACCCGTCCCGTAAAAAAAAAAAAAACAAGACGCCACGGAGGATCGAACGTGCAACCTGCGGGTTCCCATTTGAAGACGCTAACCACTGCGCCACATCGACTTTTTTTTTTCTTTATTGCCTTCTTGACTACAGGTCAAGCTAATATGACAATCACTATTACACGTGTTTCATGCGTGACAACGCGTCAAACAAAGCTATTACATCTTCATTACAGTCGGTAGTCTTATACACATCTCGCACTTTTATAACAGCTTCCACGAAACACTCATTAACGGATAGAACTCTCACATCACAGTGTCTGTACGATAGCATACTACGCCAAACCGAATGAAGACCAAGTACAAATATAACATCCAAATTTTGCACAGAACTATCACAAGGCAAAAAACGAATTCCATATGAAGTAAGAGGTAAATCTTTTTTTAAAGTTCTCTGTAAAATGTCCCAAAAGAAAATGGCGTTCTTACAATCAATAAACACATGTTCAATGGTCTCAGGTTTGTTACACAGGAGACTGCTGCTTCCCCATGGTACATACATCCCTCTCTCTTCAAGCCACGTTTTTACTGGCAAGGTTCCCGTATGAAGTTTAAAAAAGAAGGTTTTCACAATGGGTGGTATACACATGTTTTTCACTCGCCTTAGTACGTCATGACCATATGATTTTTCATACCTTGAACGGTACAGGGGCACAGGAAAAACATTCTGTATTAGGTCTTTCATAAGGCGCTTTCTTTTCACATTAGTTAGGTAATATATCGAAAACCTCGCCCTTAAGAAACGATATGAGAACACAACTTCGCGCAAGAACGGTGACAAGGTGTGTCGTTCTCGCCTGTCTGAAGATACAAAGAAGTCAGGCATGTGGTGTAACAGCGTTGTTTGAAACAAAGAACGTAAAAAAGAGTCTCTCTGGTCTCTAATGAGCAGGAAACGTGATATTACTTGGTTAAGAAACAGATGGCACAGAGACAGCCCTCCTTGCTTAACTCGCCGAAACAAGTTCGTTCTAGATGTTCTCTCCCACGTAGAGCTCCAGATGAACGTGGCGAATATCCTGTGGACTTTGTGAATGGTTTTACGCTCACAACTAAGTACTTGCAAAAGGTACATAATTTTAGCAGCCAGAAATACGTTGCATACAGCTGACCGAGAGAAAATTGATAAGCCACGACCGCCCCATCCTTCAGCGGTCGTGCGCAGTTCTTCAGCCTTTTCAAGCCAAAATGCTTCACTGTCTTGATACCTGTCCAATGGTACCCCAAGGTAACGACTAGGCGTCGTGAGCCACTGAATATTTCCAAAAGAACTGGGCGTAAGGTCCCAATTACCATGCCATAAACCAATGCTTTTTTCTTTGTTCATTAAACTTCCACTCGTGTCACAAAACCTTTGAGTGATTTTTAATAACGAAGTGACACTCTCTCTATCAACTGCAAAAAAGGCAATATCGTCGGCGTATGCCAAAACACGCACTTCACATGACTGCAACCTGAAACCATTAATCCCTGCATGGTGAATCACTTTCTGACACAATGGTTCCAAAAATAGAGCGAAGAGCAAAGGACTTAAAGGACACCCCTGGCGCACGGAGGAAAGTACTTGTATGCGCTGTGAGAGTTCTCTATTTACAATTAAATTTGTGGTTGAATTTTTATATGCCAATTTAATACCTTTACATATGATCGCACCAAGACCAACGTACTCAGCTAGCATGAAGAGTATATTGTGTGGAACCATGTCGAAAGCTTTGGCTAGATCAATTTGCAACATAGCTACTTTTAGAAGCGCAGCGTCACAATACTCCAAAATGCTCCTGGCAACATGAATATTCGTGAATATGCTCCTACGCTTGATGCCGCAAGTCTGATGTGACCCGACCAACTTGTATATAACTCCTTGCAACCTCCTAGCCAGAACTTTCATAAACACCTTATAATCTACGTTTGTTAGCGTGATTGGCCTGTATCCTGTCACTTTGCGTAAAACATGTTGCTCTTTCCCTTTAGGAATCAGCACGGTGTGCGCTCGATTAAACGATGGAGGCAAAGCTCCGCGATCTAAAGACTCTGAAAAAACCTCATGCAATGCGGCGGCCATATCCTCCTTGAACGCCTTGTAAAAGGCGGCATTAATGCCATCTGGACCGGGTGATTTGCCCATGCCGAGATCATCAATAGCCTTCTCAATTTCCCCTATACTAATAGACATTTCCAATAAATTTGTGTCCTCAGCATTAAGTGTCGGCATTTCTATCAAGAACTCATCTACAAAACCCGGCTCCTTTGGTTCGCGATAAGCAAACAAGTCCTGATAATAGTTTTCAAAAGCTTTCATAATATCTTTATGTTCTTTCAATATTTTACCATTCCATTCTATCTCTAGTATGTCGTGAGCTCGAGCATATGCCTTTTCATCTGACAAGGCTCGCTTTGTCGGGGCTTCACCTACGAGGTATCTCTCAGCTCTTGCTCGTATAATTGCGCCTTTATATTCATCTTCTTCAAGACATTCAATTTTGTTTTTGACAACCTGCAGTTGATGTGTGAATAAGCCCGGGTTTTCTGCTTCAATATTCACCAAATCATTTAGCTCTGCCCGTAGCTCACGTTCCTGTTTTCGAGCTTGGTACTGCATGTAGCAACCACACTCTATTGCATTCATTTTTATCGTTTGCTTAAATAATTCCCATCTTTCCGTGGCACTCCTTTCTGCGTTTTTGAAAAAATTCTCGATTTCCTTCTTTGTCTTATCTACAAACCCTTCGTGCGTAATTATCTTAGTATTCAGTTTCCATGTTTCCCATACAACCTTCTTTTTGCACTTTCTACCTATCTCAAACAAAACTAAGCATTGATCACTGAAGGAAACAGCATAAACGTCATAGTTCTGACATAAAGGTACTATCTCAGAACAAACATATGCTCGATCTAGTCGTGCGTGACTCGAACCTTGAAAATGTGTGAAGTGCTGGCGACTGCCACCCATCGCAAACAGAGCTACGTCATGTAAAAAGTACTTATTAAGGCTGTCTCTAAGCAACCCAACGCTTTCATCACCTAATTTAGCAGTATACGTGCAATCTTCTTGGGTCAAAACACAATTGAAGTCACCCAACTGAACCACACATTTCTGACATTCAAAGTACGCTTGCATTTCCCGAAAAAACAAACATCTGTCTCTCGAATTTGTAGGTGCATATACACAGATAACTCTAAATTTAGTGATCCCGTAACAAAAGTCACACAAAACAAAACGCCCATGTAGGCAACTTTTGACCTCTTCCACTACAATACCAAGAGAGTTCTTGACAAAAATAATACATCCGGCTGATGCTCCCACTGCATAGCTCACACACGCATTGTACCCCAATGAAAATTCTGCTACCAAGCTATCAGTCGCGTCCTCAGTACTAACTTTAGTCTCCTGGACCGCGAGCAAGTCAAGGTCTTTTTCTTGCATCAAGCGTTTCAACTGGTACTGTTTGCGACGCGTTCCTAGACCACGTACATTCAGCGTACCAATGCGTAAAGGCGCAGTCATGCTAGCCATGTTGATGACAAAGATGAAAACTACAATGCTGCGCTTACCGTGTCTCGTATACCGTGCAGTGGGAAAACCGGGGTCTTACGCGTCTAGATCGTGTCCCCGAACCGGCGACGATGACGCCGACCGGGTTTCGAGGGCATATTTTTTTTTACTCTTAGCGCCCGTGACGCGATGCCACAGACGCTCCGGGCGTTTCAGGTTGCGTTCCGTGCTCTCCACTCGGTAACGCTTGCCGCGTCCCGTGGTCGCTTCCGGAGACTTTGTGCCGGCTTCTGGCGTAGCGATCTCGCCACTGGTACCCGTATCTTCCTCCATCGATTCTTGAATGTCCTGCTGGCCGCCTGTTGCGGCCAACTCCTCGGATTCTTTCGTTGAGTCTTTGCCATCTTGCGTTGTCGCGTCGGCTGTCTCTTCTCCAGTTGCCTGAACCGCGGCGTCGGGTCCCACGGCGTTGCTGCCAGGGGCCAACTTCTCAGCCTCTTCGGCGTCCATTAGATTATCTTGGGCGTCGTCTGTTGGCAGCACGGTCTTCGTAACTCTGGCATAACTCCTGGCGCAATCTTGACTTTCATGACCAAACGCTCGGCATACACCACAGCGGGGAGTCTGGCAGTCTCGTCGTATGTGTCCTTGCATGTGACACCTTAGGCAAAGCGGTGCCCGACCCGGGGCCACAAGAAGGACGGTGCCCCCTCCAATCTTAAAAATGTGCGGCAAGTCTTCTAGCACCACGCCTTCCTTCAGTTTCAGTCGCACCACCCTCGTCGTTGATATCGCGTGTTCAAAGCCCGCGACAGTCCAGTTGTCGTTGGAAACTTCCAGAACTTCACCAAACTCACCTAACGCTTGTCGAATGCTCTCATTCGAGACCGCAAAGTCAACCCAGTGGATTTTCACAGTTACATCATGTTGGATAGGGTCGATGATAGCACAGAAGCCACCCTTGACTTGGAGTCCACCTGTTTTGAGTAATGCTTCTTTGTCTTCCTTGCTTCGCATCTTCGCCAGCCAGATGTGATTCATCTGGAAGGCTCCAATGCCAATGATCGCCTTGATGAGTCCCACTTCTTCCAACGGGGCCCGAAAGTCTTCCAACCGGTATGGTCTTTTTTCCAAATCCCCGTGCAGAAACACACACTCTTCCATACTGTCACCCGACGGCAATGTAGGCAACAAAAACCGGTAATCAGATGGTGCAGAAGGGAACCTAATACCGCGGCCAGCAGCGGCCGCCGAAGCACCTCGCACGGAGCGAGCCATCACACGTCCGTCTCCCACCGAAGCCGAACGCAGAGTGACTGCGCCACATCGACATATGACGTTGATTGCGTGTTAAATATTTATTTTTTTTCTTTCTTTATTGCCTGTTTACATACAACATTCACAAACATATATACATCAAACAAAGTAGAAATATGAAAAAAGAGGTAAAAGCATCATATTTAACAGGCTTTTTAAAATTCCTTCATCTGTAGAATGCTTTTTACTTGATGAAGCCATTCGGGCACCTGTTGTTGAACCTTTTGTGCTTCCACGAACGAACAGACAGATTGAAAGAAATATTGCCTAACCGGACGTGCATTAACATCATCATGGCGCACCGCCATTCTAGATTGCCATATACCGTGCAGGCCCAGTAACATAATTAGGTCGAAAGATATTCCTTCTTCATTTGATGCTGGTAGAAATCTGATGCCATAGGCATCGAGAGGCAGATCCTTTTTCAAAGTCCTCTGGAGAACATCCCAGAAAAAGACTGCATCCCAGCAGTCCAGGAAAACATGTTCAATTGTTTCCGGCTTTTTGCAGAGAAGGCAATCAACACCCCAAGGAACGCATAAGCCTTTTTCTTGCATCCATGTTTTCACGGGCAAGGTCCCAGTGTGCAACTTAAAGAAAAAGGATTTCGCTCCAGGTGGTACCTCCATTTTTTTTACACGGCTTAAGACATTTTGGCCTGGGCCTACACGGTATAATGCTCTATATAGGGGAACAGGAAGAACTGTGTCTACTAAATCTTTGTATAACTTTTTACGCGAAACCGTACTGAGGTATTTCAATGAAAAACGCGTTTTTAGAAAGAGACATGAATCAACAACTTCTTTTAAGAAACCTCTAATACTTGTCTTCATGTGAACAGATGCTACCACAAATTCTGGCAACCGTCTTCCAAGCCTAAGCTGTATAACAGTACGTATGAATGGGTCTCGATTATTTCGGAAAAACATAAACCGATTAACTAACTGACGAAGGTACAAATGACACAGACCAAGTCCTCCAGAGCGAACCCGTCTGAATAAGTTAGTTCTACTTGTTCGCTCCTAATAAGAACCCCACAAGAAAACAGCAAATATTCGATGAAGCTTCTGTAGATTCACACGTGAACAATGCATTACCTGAAGGACATACCAGAGCTTACTGACTAAAAATACGTTACAAAATGTCGCTCTGGCGAAAATTGATAGCTGGAAACCATTGAGTTGTTCAGCTTTTTCTCGTAGCTCCACGGCCTGACGCCGCCAGTACGGTTCACTGTCACAATAATATTCTAAGGGCACACCTAGGTATCGTACCGGAGTAGTAGACCATGAAATACCAGCCACAAATTGTGGAGTCACAGACAGGCCATTCGCCGTGCCAGTAACCCAGGCACTTGCTCCAGTTTACCAAACTACCACTTGCATTACAATAAAGGTTCACAATTTTTATGGTTTCAACGATACTATCATATTCTTTACAAAACACAGCTATATCATCTGCGTATGCCAGTACCCGTACTTCAGCTTCTTGTAATTTGTACCCCACTATGTTATTGCTTTTCATGATTTTTTGGCAAAATGACTCTATATAAATTGAAAATAGGAGGGAAGACAAAGGGCAGCCTTGTCGTACAGAACGTCTGACATTAATTCGTTTCCCGAGAACTTTGTTGATGATTAGCCGAGTTTTACATCCAGTATATGCCATTCGAACTGTATCTCGAATTACTTTGCCAACATTGACATTGTCTAACAAAAGAAAAAGAATTTCGTGCGGTACTCGGTCAAATGCTTTTTCTAAATCTATCTGGATCATCGCGATGTGATCGTTTGTGGCATCGCAGCACTCCAATACACTTCGTGCCTTGTGAATGTTTGTGAATATAGTGCGCCTTTTAATTCCACATGTCTGGTGGTCGCCTACAATGTTATTAATAACTGTCTGCAGTCTCCTTGCTAGCACTTTCATCAAAATCTTGTAGTCGATATTTGAGAGACTGATTGGCCTGTACGATTTCACTTCACGTAATTTAACTGCGTCCTCAGTTTTTGGAATTAAAATAGTATGAGATAGCAGAAAAGAAGGTGGCAGAGCCTTTATGTCTAAGGCTTCGTTAAAAACCGCTGCCAGGATCGGTGCTAGTTCGTGTTTGAATTCCTTATAAAATGCGGCTGTTAAGCCATCAGGTCCTGGGGACTTTCCCAAATGGAGGGCAATGATTGCTTTTATCACTTCCGGTTCTGAAATAGGACAATCTAGGCTGTCTTTCCTGCAGTCCTCAACCTTTGGCATTAATTTTAAAAATTCATTCTTGAATTCATCTACATTTACTTCACATTTACCAATTCGACTTAGTTATGTTTGTCGTGTAAACAACATAGACAAGATCTACACCTGCTACTAAATATTGCACATTTATTAAACACAAGCAACTGCGGCCTGTAACGATTGCCACTATGTTAATGACACTAGGGCTATTTTTGCAATTCACAACTTCAAGAAAAAAAAACCAAGTGGACTGGGGAGCAGCGACAGTTTACCGGCGGGGTCTGCCAAGTTTAATATCCGTTTCGCGCTCGTTCTAAAGGGCGACATCTGCTCACGCTTTATGACGCTTCTAGGCTCATTCCATAGATACGCCCGCCTAATTTATTTGATTGAGTATTGGGATGCTTTTCGCGCAATGTAGAGGGCGGTCGCGCCAGCGCAATGCTGTAGCTATTTCGCTAAAGCAACAACTACATAACGGCTAGGCCAAAACGAATGCAGTGTGCCGGAAACATTACGCTATCATATTGGTTCACCAAGCACACGAATTGCCACGTTTGAGTTCTCGTACAAAAGCTAGAGAAGTGCCGGCGAGTGTGACCGGCGGCTGTCGGTGAGAAGACACGTATTTAATTACGTTCTCTGGGAGTGCTTTAATCGCGTCGCATCGATGTTTTTTGCTTCTTGAGCGCACACCATACACAATGAAAAATGCTTCATTTAGGTTAATTGATGCCCAATGGCTGTGCTGTATTGTCATACTTAATCGTCGTAATCATGTATTCTGAAACCCGGAAGCACAGATAACACAATTGTACGGGCTCGGTCAGTAGGCCTAACCTTTGGTGGAAATCATGGTGGTAAAACATGTAGTGTACAGATCCCAGCTTTGTACACTATATAAATTGCACGCCATTATAATCCCACCCATCATCTGCTTACTGCTTCCCAGCATTATCGCGATGATGGGCAGAGCTTCTCAGCTTGGTACACCATGTGGCCCACCATAACAAGCAGCACCCATCATCTGCTTAGTGCTTCCCAGCATTATCGCAATGGTGGGAAGAGTTTCTCAACTTGGTACACCATGTAGCCCACCATAATAAGCACCACCCACCATATGCTTAGGGCTTCCCAGCATTATCGCAATGGTGGGCAGAGAGTCCCATTATTGCCCACTATCTAGCCTCTGCTTTCCACCATCATTTCCACTTTACCCATCATCTGTACACCATACCACCCAGTATGTCCCAGCATAACCACCATATTTTCCACTACGTCCCACCATAGCCATCATAATTTCCACCATGCCCACTATTATTTCCACCATGCCCACTATTATTTCCACTACTCCCACCATGTTTTCCAGTATCCACCATGGCAATTTTTCCGATAGGGGAAGATTGCTTTTCGTCGTCAAATCACAAATCACCGCCATAAAACAAATCACCGCCGGACGACAGCGCACCACTCACAGACCAACGGTCTCACCGAGTGGCCAAACAAGACGATCGCCGACATGCTGGTAATGTACGTCGATGTCGAACACAAGACGTGGGATGCCATTCTTCCGTACGTGGCATTTGCATACAACATGGCGGTGCAGGAGACGACGCAGATATCTCCATACAAATGTGTCTAAGGAAGGAGTCGAGCAACGACGCTCGGTGCCATGTTACCCAACGTCACCGACGAAGAAAACCTCTATGTGAGTGAGTACCTTCAACGCGCCGAAGAAGCCCGACAACTCGCGCGTGTCCGTATCAAGAATCAACAGACGACCGACAGCCGCCGTTACAATCTTCGATGACCTTTCGTGGAATGCCAGCCCGGGAACGTGTTTGGATGTGTACGCCAATACGCCGACATCGATTCAGTGAAAAACTTCTGCGACGGTACTTCGGACCGTACAGGGTGGTTCGACGTCTCGGCCCACTTGATTACGAGGTTGTCCCCGACGGCATCACGAACTTTCAATGACACCTATCGCGACCTGAAGTCGTCCATGTCGCGCGCCTCAAGGCGTTTCATGCGCGTTAACAAACTGAAACAGTGTTTTTTTTATTATTGTTGTATTGTAATTTATTCATTGTACTTTCTTGCAATATTGTTGTACCATTATCTTTAGTTAAAGCATCGGGACGATGCCTTTTTTTTTTTTCAGAAGGGGGCAATGCCACGTTCCATTTCCCAAGTTTTTGTTATCGTTCCAAAACACCACGCGATTCTCAGCGCAAACCGCGCCTGCAGTTTTCGAGAAGGTTCCGGACTGTAGTAGATCATTTCGATAAGATCATGCCCACTGTGCGAACGGTACGGATTGTTCTGGAACCTACGCCACCGCCAGCGATAACGCTAGAACATTCGACGGCAAGAGCATAAATGCCGACGCGCTTCGCCGCTTGTCAGTTGTTGATCGAAGGCTGACGCTCCGTTCGCCGCTATCAGTCCGAGACTGCTATCTGTGCAAGACTGCTGCTGTAATTGGACTTTCCGTTTACCGGGCACAGGTTCACCCAAATGAACAGTTAAATCCCAACACTAAGTCTCCTGTCTTCGGCCACGTCACGACCCCGTGACAATATAGATAGTGGAGCTTTCGAAATGAATCAGCAGGCATAAGGTACTACATCAGAAGGTATAACACAAAGAGAACAGCGCAGGCCGTAAAAAACGGCAGAAGCCTAAAAACTACGAAGGCAGACATCTGCATACTAAAATCAGGTGTGTGCATTGAGGAACTAGGACGACAACGTCATAACCTCGATGTGGCACAGTAGTTATACAGAGAGCTGTACAGAACCCAAAACAACCAGGATGATATCATGAGGAACAATAATAATCCAGAGGAATTCGACATCCTACGACATGGAAAGTAAAGAAAGCCACAGTGTGATTCCACGAGAGATCGACACGGGTCCAAAAGTTGATATTTTAGATTTCATTAAGTGTTTTATATTTCGTGCACCTCTCACCAGGTAGCCCGAAAGTCAACTTCGTTTTATTATTAACGGCATAACTTACGAGAAAAAAGAATATCAAGCTTCACGAACACGGAGGCACCAACTTCGTCACCTGTCATTTTCGAAAATTGCAGATGCTATAAAATGACAAATATTTTTGTTTCAAGGAAGATATTTTTTACCTGAAATGCATGTCTAATGAAGAATGAATTCATATGGTTTCAAGTTTGTAGACCTTAAGAAAATAGCTTTTAAAAATGTCTAACTTTGCGAAAGTTTAAAATAAGTTACGTATTCCCCCTTTTTTTTTTCTCCGAAAGTAATGCAAGCAGCCATTTCAAACTTGGCACGTTTTAAGGATATAGTGTGTTCATTAGGTGCATAAATTATTGCTGCCGTAGGGCAAATGCGAATTTTTATATATTGCCTCAAAGTTCTCATATTGGCAAAACTGTACTCGACTGAAATTTGAATAATAAAAAAAACGCCATCTTCGATATTTCTTAAAATCTCGTAAATAGACAACCGGAGGCCATCATACAGTAATGTAGAAAAACATGTTGCATTATTTTGTTTTTAGTGACAATATTCGTGGTACAAATCACAGCTTTTCGAGAATGCGCTGATAAGTTGGGAAATCTAAAAATCGAAACGGAAAAGCGGCAATAAGCTTCAAACGCGAGTAGACGTGACCACATTTGGTGAAGAAAGGCTGTTTTAGCAGATAGGAGTAACTATTTTGAACACGATATTCTACAGTATCTGAATTCACTCTTATACGTATAGAGCACTGAGACTTCTAATATGTGGTGCCTCTCCATATTACTGACACACAGATGGAGATGCTGTGACGGCCATGTGTTTGCAACACGTTGGGTAAGAGAATTGAATGTTGAATGAGTTCATAAACGATTCATAACAAATTTTAATCATTTGGGGCACGAAGACTGCCGCATTAGACTGAAGAACACGCTTTAGGGCAAGTCGTCATCCGTCGTCTGCTCTACAAATGAATTGCTGTGCGCCGCATTTCAGAGGCAATGCTTTAGATCATATGGTTCAAAGTAGGGACAAAGATTAAGCCTCCCGTAATTTTATCGACAAAAACATTGTGAAATTTATTTTAACGACCTATACTTCAGTTTTGCATTCGCACTGTGGATACTTGCGCACGCTGTTTTACGTCTGCTCTCATTAAAGGTGAGAGACATAGGAACGCAATGCAATAGCCCTGCATTGGGCTGCAGTATTTGAAAATAAATAAATAAATAACAAACGACAGATAGATCACTTTCGTGCTGCTGGTTTCACGCATAGTTGCATTGCTAGTAATTTGAGCCTCAAGGAGCGTGGCGATGGCTGACCACTTCAGCCGGGATAGAGTTTTTTGTTCAGATTACCTCATGTTGCATAAAAATAAAATACCTTATCAAAGAAACTTCCGCAAGGTCGAAGACATCAACCTGTTTGCCCTCCAGAAGCTTTTGCCGAAAGCTGCCCGCCATGCACATAACAACGACCACGTCTGCCAGAACTGCTTCAGACGCCTGAGATATGCTGTCTTCGTCTAATGGCTTCTCAGCTGAAACAGCTGATGAGTTTTTGCCGGAAGAAGAAAAAGGCAGAAGTCAAGAGCGGTGCGTAAACACGCCTGAAGCATTGTCACATATGCGGCTGGAGAAGCTGCATGCGCAAAATAGCAAAGTTCATGCAGAGCCAAGACAACTTAGCAGCAATTCTACAGTAACCGTGAAATGCCACCGTAGCGTGTGTAACCACCACTTTCAACCATCAGATCTAAAATGCAGTGTGTGCCTTTGCCTTCGCTTTTTAAGTATCCCCATTCGGTACTCCCCAGTGGTTCAAGAAATTCAAGCAAGCCTATGAAGCGTGTTCTTCGTATCAAGAACGCATGCGTTTGTTGACACTGTTGCCGAGCGATATAGAGTGCCGAAAACTCCAAGCGCTTATACCAAACTTGTCAGCTTACATGATATACAGATTCCGACACTGGCGCGCAAAACACGGGATATGGTTAGCACCAAATGCGGCAAAAAGGACACGGCTGAACTCAGTGGACGTCCAGGCAGCTATATGGCTTACTACTCCAAAGATGAGTATAGTTGCTCTCGGCAGAGTCCCAACAAAAAAGATGTAGTATCTGTTATCATTGACGGAAAAAAAGAGCTTGTTTCGAAAAGGTTTATGACCCGTTCGGTGCTAGAAGCTTACCGTCTCTTTAGAGAAGCTAATCCGAACACGCCTATTGGGCTCTCAAAGTTTTATTCACTGAGGCCGAAGTGGTTCTTCTCTCACCACACCAAGAAGTGTGCCTTTGTATATACTGTGCTAATGTGTTTCTGCCCTACAAGACGTCACTGATGGTGCCTACACGGCGGACTTCTTGAAAGAACTATGTCTTTGCAGCTCCCCTACAAGTGATTGTTTTTTAGGCCATTGTGACTATTGTGCTAAGGAGGATGCTCTGAGAGCCACTTGTTTAGGAATCCCTGAAGATATTGAGGTATAGCCTTTGCAGTATGGGAAAATGGCGATCTAGTAAAAAAAAAAAAAAACAGCCCAGGCAAGTGCTTTTCTGCGAGAGCTAAGTGTATGATTCGTGAAGTGGATTACCCATGATTACATAAAATACATTCAAGAATCAGCAATACGCCAGGCGAAAGAGAACCAAGAAAAAGAATCTTGCCTTTTTCACTTTTATTTCACCGAAAATCGGACAGCCATTTTACCGAATGAGGTACAGCCGTATCACAGGCACCAAAGACAGGTGTCTATATATTCACGTGTGTCGTCAGAAGGAAGCAATCAATTCAAAGTTTTGCCGTCATCAGTGATGACACATGCCATGAAGCTGCACATGCCTGCTTCGCTCTACAAATAATGCACAACTATATGAAGGAACAACTTAAGCCTGACACGCATGTTACTTATGTTTCTGATGGTGCATGCAGTCACTTTAAAAACAAGTACCAGTTGTTCGAGTTATGTCAGAAAGCTCATATCAACAAAGTGCATTTTTCAGCCACAGGACATGGCAAGAACTCTTGTGACGGTGTTGGTGGCCTACTAAAGCATCAGGCTACGCTCTACAACCTCAGAGCGGCAAGCTCAGCTGTGATTATGTCAGCATCCCAAATGGTGGCGCAAATGAGCGCAAAGCTCAAGAATGTCAAGCTGCTGTTTGCAAATGCAGACGAGCTAGAAACATTCCGTCAGTTTAAGAAGAGCCAATGGAAATTGTTGCCACGTGTTCCAGGCATACGTTCTTGGCATGTTTGGCTAAGTACATCTGAGGGCACTGATCGTGGTCGTGTTTTGTTAGCGTCACGTACTGCTAAATATTTGTGATCTGCAAAAGATGCAGCCATTTTGAGCGCATCTCTTGTTTCACGCAGTCACCACCAAAATACCAGTGAGGGTACTTCAAGGGCATATGCTTTTTCTAGCGAGACCCAACACTTGCGTTGGAACATTTTCATGTTTGAGTATATCTGCAAATATAGACAGATGTTTTGAAACTGAGTTACAGTGTCGAAGATTTCCTCCATTAGAGCTGTGTTATCAGGAGCATAAATGCGCCTTCATGGGTACGTATTTGTCACAGTGCTAAAACAGCCTTTCTTCACCAAATGTGGTCACGTTTACTCGCGTTTGAAGCTTATTGCCGCTTTTCCGTTTCGATTTTTAGATTTCCCAACTTATCAGCGCATTCTCGAAAAGCTGTGATTTGTACCACGAATATTGTCGCTAAAGACAAGATAATGCAACATGTTTTTCTATATTACTGTATGATGGCCATCAGTTGTCTATTTATTAGATTTTAAGAAAAATCGAAGATGTTTTTTTTATGATTCAAATTTCACTGGAGTACGCTTTTGCCAATATGAGAACTTTGAGGCAATATATAAAAATTTACATTTGCCCTACGGCAGCAATAATTTATGTACCTAATGAACACACTATATCCTTAAAACGTGTCAAGTTTGAAAACGCTGCTTGCATTACTTTCGGAGAAAAAAAATGAGGAATACGTAACTTATTTTAAACTGTCGCAAAATTAGACAGTTTTAAAAGCTATTTTCTTAAGGTCTGCAAACTTGAAACCGTATGAATTCATTCTTAATTAGACATGCATTTCAGGTAAAAAAATAACTTCCTTGAAACAAAAATACTTGTCTTTTTATAGCATCTGCAATTTTTGAAAATGACAGGTGACAAAGTTGGTGCCTCCGTGTTGGTGAAGTTTGATATTTTTTTCTCGTAAGTTATGCGGTTAATAATAAAACGAAGTTGACTTTCGGGCTACCTGGTGAGAGGTACACGAAATATAAAATACTCAATGAAATCTAAAATATCAACTTTTGGACCCGTGTCGATCTCTCGTGGAATCACCTCACAGAAGGAATGCTAAGAGGCAAAGACGGTGGTGAGGGTGAAGTAAAAACAGGCCTCCTGAGAGATGATGGAATGCTTGTGTTAGGAAAACAAGTGTCTCTTGACGGTAAGGGTATCAGAATCTTGGAAGAATGCCAACATAATCTTAATCTATAACAAAGCTTACGTCAAGGGCTTAAAAAATTACAGTATGATCATATTAATGTTCATTCTCTACAAAAAATTTACGAAAATAGCTATAAATTAGGGCGACATTAGACTTTAGTCAACCGAAGGACCAAGCTGGACTTCGTACAGGCTACTCCACAATAGACCATATTCATACTATCAATCAGGTAATAGAGAAATGCGTGAAATACAACCAATATCCTTCATAGATTACGAGAAGGCGTTTGACTCAGTCGAGACATCAGCTGTAATGGCGGCACTGCGGAATCAGGGCATTAAATAACCCTACTTAAACATACTGGAAGAAATATACTCTAGATCCACAGCCACCATGGTTTTCCATAAAGAGAGCGACAGAATACCAATAAAGAATTTGGGTGTATAAGGCAGCGGGACATGATCTCTCCAATGCTATTCACCGCGCGCGCGTGCGTGTTTACAGGAGAGAGAGAGAAACGAGAAAAAAGAAAGGCAGGATGAGGTGTTCAGGACCCTAAATTGGGAAGAGTTAATGGAAAGTACCTTAGTAACCTAGCTGCGATTCGCTGATGACATGGCCTTGTGTGCAACCCAGGGGACGAATTACTGTTTACTGAAGACAAGGAAAGCAGAAAGGTAGGTCCGGAAATTAATATGCACAAAACTAAAGTAATGTTCAACAGTCTCGGCAGAAAACAGCCCCTTGCGACAGGTGAAGAGACGTTGGAAGTCGTAAAGGAATATAAGTCTACAGGTAATAAACTCGGAGCCGAACGATGAGAGTGAAATGATTAGAAGAATAAGGATAGGGTGGATCACATTCGGCAAGCATCCTCAAATCATAAATGGTTCTCTGTCACTGACCTTCAGGAGGAGCGTATATAACAGCTGCATCTTGCCAGTGCAATCACTAACCTACGAAGCAGAAATCTGGAGGTTTACAAACAGGGTTCAGCTTAAATTGAAGACGACGCAGCGAGCGATGGAATGGAAGATGATGAGCCAAGAAGAGAGCAGAGTGGGTCAGAGAGCAAACTACGCGGGGTTAAGGATCTCATAGCTGAAATCAAGAAGAGCAAATGGACATGGGCGGGCATGGCACGTAGGCCGGATAACCGCTGGTCATTAAGGGTAACCTGACTGGATTGCCAGAGAAGGCGAACGCACGAAGTAGAGGCAGAAAGTTAGCCGATAAAATTAAGAAGCTCGCAGGTTTAACGTAACAACGAAAAGCACAAGACCGGGTTGATTGGAGGGCCATGGAAGAAGCGTTTGCCCTGCAGTGAGTGTAGTTAGGCTGCTGCTGCTGATGATGATGATGATGATGAATTTAATCTCCTAATAGCTCATCTCCCCCCTCCCCTCCCTTGCCGTCATGTCCCGTGACAGGGCTGGTTTTTGTTCGAGAAAAGGTAATTTCACTTACCGAGAAAAGCACGTAATCCGAAAGGGCGCTAGCAATAGATCCAGCTATTCTTGTGACAAATAACCGTCGGCGAAAACACACAGTACAGCTTTATTTAGCAATTGCGCATCGTTGCGGAGGAAGGACAATTTTCAACATGTACTGTACTGTAGGCCTGCTATGTAGCACGGTCGAAGCGTACTGGCGTGTGCGGCACCAATGCCTGCCTGCGTTGCTCCCGATTTTAGGTCGCAGTTTCCCGAGCATGTTTCTGGAACTATAAAGAGCGCCTTGGCTGCTTTGGCTTGAAAAAAAAAATATTTTTATCCAACCGTTGATAGCAACGCACTTGCGTTGTGGTGTGAAACCAATCATTTTGGGGTCTTTTTACCTGCGATTATTTGTAAAAACTGACGGTCACCGCTCATTCGACATGATATTTTGGCATTTCAAGCTTCCCGACATAGCATTCGAAGAATCACATTGAGGTAGTCGTTGTATACTACAAAACGTCTAAAAATGTTTGGTAGTAGATCTGTTTGGCACGAAAGGCTCTCGTGTAGTTGTTAAAAAGGCTAATAAACTGTGTGCATGGGCAGCGAATGATCGAAGTACTAATGGAAAACACGTCGTGAAAATGTACACTGCGTGATATCATACGCCTGGATACAATATCAGAGTGCTTGATAAGGCAGGTTGGTGCTGTGTGGTAGGCTGCGCGAAAGACAGGACGAGAAGAGGACACGGCCTCAGCGCCGTGTTTGTGTCCTCTTCTCGTCCCGTCTTTAGGGCTGTTTTATTTTAGATGCGGAAGCATCTTATACTCGCGCCTTGTAGTGCGCCGTCCGCGCCGTCCGCACCGCTTCTCGAACATTCGACAGCTGACGCGCGCGCATGCGCCGTCGCGCCGTCGCCCACTCTTCCACCATCTGTGCATCCCTTCCTCCTCTACACACCGCGCGCGCTTCACTCCTCCACCATCTGTGCACCCTTCCTCCTCTACACACCGCGTTCGACATCTACAATTCTCCTGATTCTCCAGTGGACGCGCATGTGGCGTCGCGCTTCGAGAACATTCAACAGCTGACAGTGCATGCGCCGTCGTGCTGTATATATACTCAAGGTCGGCGCTCGCTCGCTCAGTTGCCGCTCGTCGGTTCGTTTGTACGGCGCGTCGACGTCCAAGGTCGCGGTGAAATGAATTCCAACGAATCCACAAACACAATGATCGACGTCCCTTCGACCAGCGCCGCCCTTTCGCATACGTGTGTACGTGTTCACTCATTTAACACCCCCTCCTACAACCACGTTAACCAATTTAGCCATCGACCCAAGTAAGTCGCAATTTAACACCCCATTTCACAACCACGTTAACCAATTTAGCCATCGACCCAAGTAAGTCGCACTTTAACACCCCGTTAACCAATTATATGCTCCGCATCCTCCTCAGTGTTCCCCTGAGGGAAGCTGCGGGCAATTTTTTTCGTCTATAACGTGTCGTATTTACTTATTTTTTGACACCAAAAGGAGCCACCTTTTGCGTCCTTCGTAAAGAATATAGCTTATTTTTCTTTCCTTTGTATCAGCGTGTATTTGCAGCAGAGGCCGACTTCTTTCCTACAGATGACGACGTCCTCGGGGCGGCGGCCGACTGCAGCCGACAACGGTCGCCTCCTCGTAGCCGGAGCGAAAGGCGGCGCTATATTCTAGCCACCCTAGCGGCGCTATGGTGGCTTAGCGGCGCACAGCTGAGCGCGTCACGTGATATGCTCGAAGGTCGGCAGAGCGTCGTTGCTGGATCGAGAAGGTGCTGGTGGCGTACTGCCGAGCTGCAGCGCTTTGAGGTCGTGCACCGTGAGCCAATCGGTGAGTAAGCAAGCCGTGCCCATGTTCGCGTGCCGCCGGCATCGCTCGCTGCCGGCCCTTGATCGATTGCTGCCCGAAACCGCGCACGACGGGATACCCAAAAGCTACTGTTTACATTTTGCCTGACAGCGATGCTCTGTTAACCGCAGCACAACCTTCGAGCAGTACGCAGGGGCCACTTGCGTTGTCGAGTGCATTGCTGGGCCCAGGAAAGCGGCACACCTGTCTCGAGTGCGGTTCATTTTATGCGTTTCGCACGAGCGGCAGTTGAGCCGCACGTGTGTATCCGCACGCACGCTGCCGCTCACTTGACTACAGTGACACCTCTCGTGTCGTGGCATGCAGACCGCCTATGTTATCTTCTCGGCCCAGCTTTAGGCAGAAGGGCGCACATTTGGGCAAGTTAATTGGCAAGTGATCACGCCTACTGTCAAGAACAACTTGGGATGTAAAAACAGCGCAAAAAATATAGACACGAACACAGGAAGAGACGACACCGCACTCTGTCCTTGTCTATATTTTTTGCGCTGTTTTTACATCCCAAGCATGAACCACCAACTAGCCCAACCTTCGCTATTATGTCAAGGACAGCGCGGAATTTTAAACGTGGACGAAACCAAGAAGTGAGAAAAGTGCTATCTACTCAGTTAGAGAGAGCTACATTTACACGTGGAAATTGCTTGTAACTGCCCATGTGCATATGTCACCACGAGTCCGGAATGCTCATATAACCAGAGAAGACAAATACATTCGCATACGGTTATATTTTCGGAGTTATGAAGAGAATGTTTATCATGAAAAGATTCGCGCCAGCTCGACTGATGCATTCCTCTCCTAACTTATGGATGTGGCGCTCATATTACTGATTCGTGTATTTTTTTAAAAGAATGGTCGTCTTATTAGTAAGCGATACACATGTGCATTGACGACAGTGCATTTCAACGGTTTTCACGAATTGAAGGAAGCCCGAGCTGCACAGTAACACAACAACCCGTCTAGACCCTGTACGCATAATCACTACAGAAAGCAGAACCTGCATTCTACACATGGGCGAAAAGGGATTAGTGTTTTTTTATGGAACATTGGCCAAAACCACTGTGTTGGGATCCTTGCTTATCGATGAGAGCATGGAGGCCAAGGTTCCCAAGTGCTCTCCCCCCCCCCCCTTCCTTTTTTTTGAAATTATTAAGTGGCCAAATGGGGAACACCCCAAATTTATTTTTGTTGTGACATTGTCATTCTTTGGTGCAAGCTTATATGGCTTGTTTGTTTTCATTATCTTTATGCATGCAAAGGTAGAGATGGGGAAACCGGCATATTGTCGTACTTGAACTGGTATAGCGCATTACGGGGAAGAAGAAACGGCCGAGCAGACTGACACAAGAGGACAGAGCGCTATGTCCTCTTGTGTCGGTCTGCTCGGCCGTTTCTTCTTCCCCGTAATGCGCTATACCAGTTCAATTACGACGAACCAACTCGCCCAATCTTCAACTCTCGTGGTATATTGTCTTCACCTGTCCGAGTATATTTCCTCCTTATTTGTCCTTTTTTAAAGTTCTGTGCTCACCTGACCAACATGATGTCAACACAGCTTGGGCAAAGAGGCATGATAGAAGCTCCCATCGGTGAACATTTCATGTTCAGTCATTTGGTAATGTTACATTGCACAATTCTGAGGACACCCGTGTCGTAAGGGTTAATTTAACCAAAGCTTCATTTCGTTCATTCATCTAGCTCAATAATAGAGTGCCCATGAGCTAACGTTCATAGCATATTCAGCTGTTGCTGCGTTACTGCACTTGGCATACAAGTGGTAGTTAGTTGCGAGGGCTGTGTCTAGAAGACGGGCTAGCATCACAAACATTCATTCAGTGATGCCAGTACTGCTGCAATAGCGATTGTGCACTTAATCTCAACTTTAATGTGGTGTGCTGGGTTGAGTGCCTTTTTAGAGATAGTTGTGCAGCAGACGACCCGTGCTTGCCACTGTGTTAGCTGTGTTTGTGCGATGGGTGTTGTGTGGTGCTCTCCAGTGTCCTCGTGTGTGGCATTCACAATACTGCGGCCTTGGAAGTTTCTTCTTCTACTGCATGCTGCAAGACCTTGTGAAAGTGCTCAGGCAGCAGTATGTCTTTGCGTGTTGAGTTACCAGCCATGGTCGACTGCAACGTTTATGGTTGCTCGAACTACACAAGAAACATACTCAACAGTGCGAACTTTCAACGGGTGGCTTCTGTGTTGTGTCAAAAGTAAAAAAACTAGGACAGTGTGTGGAAACAATGGTCTTCGATGTGTCGAGCTCTATGACAGAACAGAGTTTGTTGCGAAGACCTGGATGAATCAGTGTTGCATTGTTGAGTTTGTGGGAAGTTCTGCTCCAAAGTGTGAACACGGCTCACCGAGGTCGGCTATGCAAGTGCAGTGCAGCACAGAACTTCTTGGTCAGCCTGAATCAGTATTGCCAAGGCAACAGCGGCTTTACATAAACATACAAACAAATAAACAAGTTTTTAGCTTACGAGATCAGATTCTATGAGTGTGATCTCGCGTGCAAAGAACACGAACATTTCGGTAACTTGACAACCAATTTTGTGAAGAGCATCAAGAAAGTGTGAATCGGCTGGGTACCATATTGCGGATTGATTACTTGCCCCATTACTGGCTTTAAGGAAAGCTAAAAAAAAAACCCACCAAGGTATGTTATGTGGAGCCTGCCTTTGTAACAATGGTACATCATGTACAGCCCACCTTGCATAACCTAGTGGTACATACCGCATTGTAGACAGTGCACCATGTGGCACACTATGTACAGCCTATCTTCGTAACGACGACCACAAATAACTTCACCTGTGCTTGCTCCATGAGACCACTGGTGGCGTAATTACAAGCTTATAAGGGCTTGTAGCTCTTTTATTGCCCTTCAACCCTTTATTTCCTAGTGTTATGAATTCTGAAGTAATATTGAAAGACGAGCTAGTTGGTATGAGTGCATCATAACTTATTTTTAGCGCACACTGACACACGGACAAACAAAAGAAGGGTACAACATACCCTTCTTTTCTTTGAATTCGTAACATACTGAAAAACTTCAAGCAAGCAAGTCACGGAATGCGTGCCGTCATTAACGCCAGCTGTCAAGTACTCATGGGGAACGTAGCTTTCAGCGTGAAAAAACGAGCGCTGTCTCATGTAATGTATTTTATGCTACAACAAGTTGATTTGTAGCTGATGGTGCGAAGTGCATGCTAGAGAGTTCACTTCTTCGTTCTTTCTCACCTGGCTGCGGCAAGTTCCATCTTTAATAATTGTGTTTATTTGGTGTGTATGCCCGCAAGACGTGGCACATGACATGCTGTGTACTTGTAAAGCATGTTTTTCATCGGAAGGTCCTCGCTTCTTGTACATGGGGAGAATTTGTGACATACATAAAAGTATGCATTAAAGGTGCATTTTAGGTAACTAAACTGTGCAATCATATAACGGTTGCTATTTAAAGCTGTGAAATGAAAACAATTTGTATTTTCTCAGCAGTTTTATAATTCAGGCATTAAAAGGTTAAAAGGTTTATTTGTGGCGTGATATGGCAAGTTGGCAAACGTCATTAGCTGCAATGTTTGTGAGTGAAACAAGCTTATAAAGAAACCTGCTTAGTAGGCAAAAAGCCGACGCTATTGTCATTTAAATATGCACACAGCTGCTGACAAGATTCGATGGTTCAGGAAGTCTCCCGCAATAAGCAGCAGACAATTGTTCGTGTTAAGGTTGCAAGAGAAATGTTGTGAGATATGCAGCGGAGGGCAAAGTCTCTACATTGTTTTGAGCGCAAGCTTCAGACAGAGCTACTTGCGGTACGCGGAAAAACTTTCGTGTCCTGGTGCCTAGAAAGGACTTCCCTCCTTGTGGCTGCCATCTACGGACAGAAAGTTAAAATCTGAGTTTCTTTGGTGAGCTCTCTGAGTCGTATCATTATAGAATAATTGTCTAAACATGCGTTTTCAGTCGGGAGCAGCTATAGCAACTGTTCTTTTCAGGTGCTTCATCTTGAGATAATAATGTTGGGTTGTGCACATTTCTTCTAAGTTTCACAATTGCTCTTTATTTATTCTGCTAGGTACAATTCTGGCTATCTTTTGTAATGGCATATTCAGTCACATACGCACTGCCGTGCTACGGCCGCTCAAATACTGGCACAGCATATGCAAGTATGTATAGGGGAGGCAGGGGAGTGCCACAATAGATTTCAATATTGGTGCGTCAAATTTAGTGTAGCCATATTGCAATTTTTCTCGCTGATTTCAATACTTGTTCTGAAGTTCTCAATTGTATGAGTGCCTTTTTTTAATAGAATAAAATTCGAAATTGACTGAATCTAATGTTCCATGTCTCAAATAGTTGTAGACTGCTAGTAATTGACTGCTTTGAAATTCTCAGGTCATATTTCTCATACTGTAGATTTTTTCTTGTATGCTTATCTTTGCATTGTTTCTAATTCGAAGTTGCCATTAGAAATTGAGTACGGGTGGTGCCAAAGGATGACCATTTAATCTTTTGTTGCATTGTTGCCTTGTAAGTGTGCTCCAGAAATTGGTGAATGTGCAGCTTTTTACAGACCTGAATATGAGAAAAAGTGTCTTATGCTTCTGATGCTTGAGACTGGGCATGTCAGTAAGCACCACATGAGCCACCTTGAAATGAAATGAGAAGTATGGCTAGTTGGTGCTTATTTATCTTTGAAGAAAACAGCTCACGAAATAAACGAAGACAGAAAGAGTAGCAACACACACCGCACTGCTCTCTCACATGAAAGGTTTCTTTGAAGGAAACATGAACTTATATATAAAAAATGCGTGTGAGAAGTGAGGATTGAAAATTGATTAGGTACTGAACTCGTCAATAAAATAAATCTCCCATGCGTCTGCTGAACCGTTGGTCTGAGGATAGCTGCCATTCTATAACGCAGGCCAGGTGCAGCAGCCATGTCGGGATTGCGGGTGTGTGGCTGCCTCAACTGGAGCGTCCACTGCCAGGAGGTGCAGTCGTGCGACCTTCGACAGAAAGCTCCTCTGGCCGACCCCTTCTTCAAGGGTGGCCTCGTCTGTGCCAAGCTCGCCCCACAGGGCATTACCAAAGTGAGCTCTCCCACTGCGTTCAGGGAGCAATTTCTGACCGCGCCTATGCCTGAAAAGTACTTGTGACTGAAAAGAAACGGCACATCAAAGCCGTAAGCTACAAGTTGGCCTCTGCAGTCAGTGAACTTTTGGGTCGAAAGCGAATTAGAATATTTAAGTTTAAGTGCAAGTTGAATCGGACATATTAAAGAAATATTTCTCCAATATTTTTTTGATACCTTGAAGTGAGATTGTGAAAAGCGAAGTTGTACGGCATACCCTAAGATGATATTATGTGACATGAAAGCATTTTTTCTGGCCACATTGCTGAGGTGTGTTGCGAAGTGGTGCTCTCTAGTTGTCGCATAAAGAATGAGGCGATGCTGATTTCGGCTACGCATGAAAGAGAGGATGCTGTTTCTTCAACCCCTATGGAGGCCCACCTGACCAAGGCCCTTTAAGTATCCCATTCGCTGAGCAGATTTCCCTCTCCTGCTTCCCCTGGTTTTTGCGGCAGTTGTTTGTGCTGGCATCAGTCAACACTGGCGGGAGAGGTCACATGTTTTGTGCACATGCCTTTTGCAGACAGGAGGCTCCTTCCCAAAGCTGCCAAATTAATACTTTTGCATTAAAATGCAAAACGCGGCCAAAAATCAAAAGAGGAATCCTTATGATTCGCTTTCAGGAGTAGAATGTGATAGCAATATTCGTCCCTAGTGGGTACTTCAACCATTTAGTGCAGTTTTATTGTATAATGTTGCTCGAGAAGTTGAAGTTGTTGATTACTACAATGTAATTGATAAAGTAGAAAGTGGCTTTTGTCAGCAAAGCTTTTGTAGATGGCTGGATTCTGTGTAATGAGTAGCATGCTTTAAATCACGAGCAGTTTTTCACGAGCAGTATATCACGAGCTTTAAACTACGGGCAATTTTTTCGAACTGCCTATTCATGCACTACGTGGTCTTGAGGGAATATGTGCAGTAATGTCTGTGCCTTTTGTAAAGGGCGGCTCGCTTTAAACCACAAAGTTGTTATGATAATCACATGCTCTGTTGCCCGATGGCAATGTACACTTGAACCACGCAATATTACTGCGATAATACATGTTGCATTGTGAAGCCTGTATACTGGACGTGTGTGTTTGTGAAGCATGAAAGTTATTTTCACTGTACTTTCAAAAAGATGCATGGCTGCGTGGTGCAACTCCTGCTTGCCATGGAAACGGTCCGGGTTCAATGCTCACTCGAACTTGAGCTAAATTAATGAACAAAAGAAAACTTTGGTTGAATTGCTCCTTACTACATGGTGATAGATGGATAAGTGGTTATACTTGGCTCGGAGGAATTGTCCGTTGGAATATTCTGGAATGTTGTTCCATGGTCCGGAGTCACCACTGCACTGGAGAGGCAGGGGAAGAAGTATGCTGCCACATGCATTACCAAAACCAACTCCTTTATTTGATGGCCCCCGCATTCCCCTCGTCGCGACTACATCCACTTGGTCCTTGTTGCTGCGAGGGCATAGCAGCACGTGACTTATTATTTTTTTTTATTTGCACCTTTTTAAATCTTTAGTGACAGACAAGATGATTTTTTGCTCACAACCAAGGACGGACACGCCGACACCAATGCCCATGGCCGGATCTTTATGAAAACAAGAACAGCATGCCTTTTGCATGCTAACCTATAGGCCTGGGAGCAACACGCTGTCTGCTGCATGAAAATTCAATTGTGGTGCTGGCTGTCGCCTTGTAATGTGGGTGATGTATTGACACAAGCTTGTATGACTTGATATTTAATTATTTATTTATTTCAGGTACCCTCATGGCCCAGAGGGCATTGTTGAGGGGAGTGGTACAGGATCAGGATGTTGAAAGGTGCTCGAATTGTACAAACATTGCACACATATGAGCAAATATACAAAAGCACTGAACAAACAAGTATCCAGCGGTGCGTAGAAGTATACAAAAGTTTAACACAAATCTACACAGGTATTGCCTCTAGCATAAAAAGATAACAAAACTAACATTGACAACTGCATGCATATGACACATTATAAGGTAAATAAACACTGTGGGGAAAAAAAAAGTTCAAGCTACACAGAAGTGAAGTAATCAGACACTTTTTTCCTAAACTGGTCAATATTGTTAGTAAGCACTAGGGATGGTGGCAGGCGATTCCACTCTGATGTAGTTCTAGGAATAAACGAATTTGAATATGCTACAGTGCGACATTTCGGGATACCAACTTTGCAAGAATGATCTATGCGCAATGAAACATGAGCAGGGGGTAAGATAAGAGCAGTTTTAAGGGTGGCGTTCAATTTATAGATTTTAAAGAAAAGGCACATGCGTGATATCTTCCTGCACAGTGTGAGTGGTTCAAGAGATAGAGTTGCTTTCATTTGCGTTACACTTGATAAACAGCCGTAATCGTGAAGGATGAAACGCGATGCTCTGTTTTGGGTTGCTTCAAGTGCATTTATTAGTGAATTATTGCATGGGTCCCATACTGAAGACGCGTATTCGAGTTTAGATCGAACAAGTGACTTGTACAATAACAGTTTAACAGAAGCGGGGGCTAGAGAAAAATGTCGCCGAATAAAACCAAGCGTCCGGTTAGCATTTAAGATAATAGAGGAGACATGCATATTCCAACTCAGGTCTGCTGTTAAAATAACCCCGAGGTATTTATAGGACGACACTGGTAGCAATGGGGAGCTGCTTATACTGTAAGAGGAAGGCTTTAATTTAGGTTGGCGTGAGAACAGCATTACTTTACATTTATTAATATTAAGTGTTATATGCCAAGTCGAGCACCAATTATCTATAGCGTCAAGGTCCTGTTGAAGCAAAGAAACGTCAGTAGCATTTTTTATTTCGCGGTAAATAACACAGTCATCGGCAAAAAGTTTCACAGAAGAAGTCAGATTGCTAGGCAGATCATTAATATATATAAGAAAAAGCAGTGGACCTAAAACTGAGCCTTGTGGGACGCCTGAAGTGACAGGTAGAGTTGAAGAGTTAAAACCATTAACATGAACAAATTGAGAGCGATCTGTTAGAAAACATTTAATCCACTTAAGAACGTTAGGGTCGATATTCAGTTGGCTTAGTTTGTGAAGAAGCAGGCTGTGGGGAACTTTATCGAATGCCTTACAAAAGTCTATGAATATGCAATCAGCGCGGAACCATTATCAAGTACAGAATGAAGGTCGTTTGTGAAGGCTACCAACTGCGTTTCACACGAAAATAATTTTCTAAAGCCATGTTGCTCAGGTGAAAAAAATGAGAATGATTCAAGAAATTTTTCAAAGTGGGAAGCGATGACGTGTTCAAATATTTTACAAGAAATACTCGTTAACGAAATGGGGCGATAGTTCGAAGCAGAATGTTTGTCACCAGATTTATGGAGTGGAATCACTTTACCTATTTTCCTGTCATCTGGAATCTCCCCTGACTGAAGAGACTGATTAAATATTTTGGATAATATTATAGCAGAATAAACCGAAGTGTTTTTGAGCACTTTTGTATTAATGTCATCGGGACCACAACTAGAAGATAATTTTAGGCTCTCAATAATGCGTACATTGCCATCAAAATCAAAATGAACAGGGTCCATGGGGAAATCATAATGAGTGTGACAGGCAGGGAGTGACGAGTTAGTACAACTGGAAAATGCTTTTGCAAACGTGTCATTCAGAGCGGCGGCGCAATTAGCGTTGCTAATTCGGTTTGACTGCAAATCAACAAGAGGAATTGTCGAATCATCTGTATCCTTAATCAGACTCCAGAATTTTTTAGGGTTTGCGGAAAGAAGTTCAGGTAATGTAACATTCATAAACTTATGTTTTGCTTGCTTTAAAGCTTTCTTATATGTACATACGACATCCTTAAGTGCTGACCAATGCTCCGATTTTCGAGACCGCTTTGCTCTGATGAAGAAACGCCTTTTTTTGTTAGCAAGGCGTTTTAATGCACGGCTGAACCATGGAAACTGACGGTTAGCGGTAATGACCTTTTGGGGAATATGATGTTTAATTAAATTGTGAATTGTACTTTTAAACAGGTCCCAGTTTTCAGTGACCGATCTCTCGTCGAAACCAACGAGAAACTCATCCAGAAAAATCTTCAGCCCATCATTAATGGCCGAAAAGTTAGCCTTTCCGTAATCATAAATAACCTTAGGGTTATTATGGGACAAACGAGTTGGGACATTCAACATTACGTGTATTACGGAGTGATCGCTAATTTTTGGTAAATAGCTGATGTCGGTGACAAGATCGGGAGCTGTTGTTAACAATAGGTCAAGTGTGTTAGACGTGGAATCAGTTATTCTTGTTGGCTCAGTGATAACCTGAGTCAAAGAAAACGTTGAACAGAGGGCCACAAAATTTGATGATTCGCATGTTTCTTCACTTGAGATAGCGGGTGACTGCCAGTTAACATCGGGAAAATTGAAGTCACCGAAAAGAAATATCTGCTGATTAGAAAACTTTATGTGAATGGTGTTAAGAGTGTCGTGAAGATCATTACAAAAGCCTAGTGGCGTAGACGGCGGACGATAACATACACAGAGTAGAAACTTCGTGAAGTTAACAGATATTTGGACGCAAGTGAACTCAAGATTTGTAGTGACATTGACTTGCGAGCATTCCAAATTGTGGTTAACAGCAACTAAGACACCACCGCCACGCTTTGAGGAGCGATCGCATCGGAAAATATTGTAGCACTTTTGAGCAGAAAAAATTTCACTGTCCCGTACAGATTCGTTCAACCAAGTCTCAGTTAATACAATAATGTCAGCGGCAGTAGTGTCAGCAGCACAAGAAATAGAATCGTGGTTACGGACTACACTTCGTATGTTAGTGAAAAGAACTGAAATGTTACTTGGCGCCCGCGGCACGTTATGTGGACGGACGGTGAGCTATTCTGTGGATGCATGTGGAAAGAGAGTTGAATGCGGAGCTTTAGAGGCGTTGGGGTTTTTGCATTTTTACTTCACCGCTTACCTCGCAATACTCGTAACACTTATTGTTTAAAGTGAGTTTGTTATAGCGGAGTTTGAATTTTTCATCTGGCGCTGAGCGTTTCGCAAAGTCTACTAGAATTTTACGGGCATGTCGGGTAGCTGGTGAGAAGTCTTCACTAATTGTGATGTCTGATCTTTTAAGTTTGGTTTTTGCACTGAGTACTTTTTCTTTTGTTTTGTAATTTGCAAACTTTGCTACTATTGGTCGAGCTTTGTCGCGATGCAATGTGCCAATTCTATGCGCACGCACGATATCGCTATCGACAAGATTAATCGACATTTGGTCAATACAATCTTCTTGACCTCCTTTTCCGAGTCCGCCCATGTTTCCGAGGGGTTATCAGGCACATTAAAAAATAAAAGGTTGTCCCTTCTCACTCTATCTTCCAGGTCTGACAAACGGACTTTTAACAAAGTATTTTCGTTTTGAAGTGTGCCAATAGATTCTTTTACTGTAGTTATGTCTTCAGCATGCTCTTCCAGAACTTCAAACCTGTTTTCCATGGAGCTTAACCTTTCAGATATGTTTGTGACCGTCGCGTTCAGTTCAGCGTGTTTTGACGTTAAGCTTCCGATGGAATCGAGTATGCACGCCTGACCATCCTCGATCAGCTTTGAGTGGGCTGTGAGGTCCCTCAGCATTGTTATAACAACATCGGTCGTAGGCTCCTGTGGTACTTCGGGCACCTCCGTGCCACCCTGTCGAGGTTTAGTAGGCCCCGGGTTAAGCTCCACATCCCCCGACAGTAACAGTTTCAACACATCAAAGCACTCATTTACATGTTGTAAGAGCACTTGTGGGCATGGGAATACAACAAGAAAAGCGTTATTGGAGCGCTTAGAAGGAGCTTCACTAACCTGTAACAGGCAGACACGAGAAATATTCGTGAGCCGCATCGTAGCATTGCTCCCATGCCCACTAAAGTGGCACGGCTGGCCCGATGCGCTTATATCAGGCGGCATTGCTGACGTAATCGAAGATGTCCAGGTTGATCCAGGGGGAGCCACAGGGACTTGCGTCAGGGTGGTCTCCCACGGCATGTCGGAGCGTGCGTCATGTAGCGCTGGTTCGTAGACGATCGGCGTTGAACGATAAGCGTCACCGGGAAGCCACTCGGGCAAACCGACAGCGCATGCGTCGACAACGAATGGCAGCTGTAATAGGCAGAGACGAAAAATATTCGTGAGCCGCATCGAAGCGTTGCTCCCATGCCCACTCACCCTTTTATCAGGTGGTACTAATCAAGTTTGTATCGCAGCCTAATTTTGTGGTGCCAAGGAATCATTCGGAAGGTGCACTTTGCAAAACCATTCAATTGAGTACAAAATGGAAGTCGTGTTGGGTGCATTAGGAGCAGCCAGATGTAGCGACATCGCAAAATCCCAAGGCATAGCACAGGCTAATATCTTGCTCGGCTATGGTCTGTCTGCGTTTTCAGTAGATTGGGAACAGTGGAGTGCATCTTTCATTATAAAAGCTTCTATCAAAGGAAGTTTACAAGTACTGCTGACTGGGCGAGTTGGCGCTTGATAAAACATACTGTCTGTTCTTTTCTCCTTCTTGACCGTATAGCATCTTTTCTTCACGCTCAAACTGAGCTGTGCTAAAGGTATATCATGTTATAAAAAGGAAGTCATTCCTCACATTGAGGGCAATTATGTCGTTTCTATTCTGCAAACCTATGTTCTTGAGTTGTGCAAGAAAAAAAAAAGGAGATCTTCAGCTGCATGTTCACTAGAAATAGTTCCTATCGGCCAAGATTAAGAAAATGTCTGGACTGGGATGACAAGCTTGAAGACAATTTTAAACAGCTTCATGTAGATCAAGTGTGTAACAGCCCTTGAAACAGCACGCGACTGAGGTATGTCCAGAAGTGACTGTAAAGCCAACAAGATTGGATGACCGAATGAAAGGAACTGCCACTGGAATGAACTTTAGTTTCGATGAGGATGCATTAAGACCTGCTTTTTCTTTCTTCTGATTGTCAACATAGTGGCATGCCATAGTTATAAAAAATCTTTAATGTAATGTGCAGATCAATTTTTATTTAGAATTCTCTGGAAGTTGGGTGTGCAGTACATTTATAAAGTATGATATGAGCAGAGACTGCGGTTTGCTCTGTTAAGCTGCACTTTTTCTAGTTCGTGTGCAGTGATTGAGCTATTGTGTCTGAAATGGGAAAAAAAAAATTTCTGTACACTGGGGTGTTGCTCCAACACTGCGATGGTTGCTGACGAAAGAAGTCTACTTGTTGAAACATAAACTCTACAGTAGTTTTTTATCCCTGCTAGTTTCCCTCTACTTCTGTCTCATTTAACATAGTGTCAGGGTGTGGTGATTCAACAAACGCCTGGTTAAATGGTGAACCATTCATTCATTAACAAGACCTTCCAGCATCTGTTATTGAGGCTCTTTAGCCAAATAATGTGGTACTAGCTCATACAGAATTACTTGCTAAATGCCTGCATAGGCAAACTCAAAGTCATCACGAGTCGTATTGTCTTGTTGGAGCACGCTCCAAAAAAAAAAAAAAAAGAAAAACATTTTCTTCGGGCACCAAATGCTGTGAACATGCACTCTTGATGCTGTGTTCACTTTCGGTGACGGCAATACTGTGTGAATGGGCTGAGCTATTTTGGAATTTTGCCCGGACGCTGCAGATTACAGGGCTTACGCACCCTTGACAGTGCTGTGCTGACACAGTTGCATAGCGGGCGTCAAATGGCGCTCGCCAGGCCAGACGTTTCAACACAGAGAAAAGAAATGATATTGGTGATAAGCTCAATATTGAACGGGCCCATTCAATAGGCTGGTGCCTATTGAACGGGTTCGTCAATATTGAGCTTATCTCGTTGTACTTTTGAAATAATGCAGATTTTCAACTTCGAAAGCGATAATCTCAAAACCCGCTTTTTTTGAACTCATGTTCCTTTTCTTCAGCAACAACGTTATCAAAAATCATAAATTTTGGCCATTATTTAGATATCGTAATAGAGAATATGCTGAAGAAGAAATATTGTTGTGTGAGGAAGTGCTCTTCTGCAACAGGACATCTAATTGCTATTATCGAGTGATAATCAGGGCCCTCTCTTAAAAATACAAAGAAAGGGAAGGTTTTTAAGGGCTCGTTTTCTTTGTTCGACACAACATTAATGATAACTAACAGATAGGCAGGCAAAGTATAAGGAATGTAATTATAAATTATTGTTATGTAAATCAGAAGAAACAAAGTGGATGCCCGCAGGGCGCGGGTTCGAATCCCGGCTGCGGCGGCTGCATTTTCGATGGAGGTGGAAATGTTGTAGGCCCGTGTGCTCAGATTTGGGTGCACGTTAAAGAACCCCAGGTGGTCTAAATTTCCGGAGCCCTCCACTACGGCGTCTCTCATAATCATAGAGTGGTTTTGGGACGTTAAACCCCACATATCAATCGATCAATCAAACAAAGTGGATGAAAAGACGTCTTGCTAGTGGCAGGATCCAAACCTGCGACCTTTGAATAACGCATTTGATGCTCTACCTTTGAGGTACGGTGGCGGTTATCCTACCCATTCATCTTGTAGGATATATAGTATGTTCACTTAAACGTGGGAGTGTTAGTCATTGCCACTCGTTGCCATGGCGGCGAGCATGAAACACTCTTCTTGCCTCTTTGGCGTCACGACTACGTGACACCATCACCCCAAGAAACGGCACTGTCTGTCGCAGATGTGAACTCATTACGGATAGTTACTATAGGCACACAAGACAAGAACTTCTGATAAGATTTAAATAATGTGAACTGAGTTTGTATAGGGTCTAAAATTAGATGATTAATTTTACACCTCTCAACAACTCCTTCTAACTCATTGTTTAGATTAAAAAGTAAGAAAGTTATGAACGTATCAGGTGTGAAAATAGTGTCATCGGCACATAAAACATTGTTACACAGCTTAAGATAATCAAATAAGTCACTGATATATATGCAAAACAACAAGGGACCTGATATTGAGCCCTGTGGTATATGCCATGATTAAAAACTTTTCATTCGGAAAATACTCCGCTAACATAGACTGATTTCCCATAACGGTGGTCTAGTGGCTAAGGTATTCAGTTGCTGACCCGCAGGTCGCAGGATCGAACCCCGTCTGTGGCGGCTGCATTTTCAATGATGGCAAAAATGCTGTAGGCTCGTGGGCTTATATTTGGGTGCATATTAAATAACCCCAGGTGGTCGAAATTTCTGGAGCCTTTCACTACGGCGTCTCTCATAGTCATATGGTGGTTTTGGGATGTTAAAACCCACATATCAATCAACATAGACTGATTATTTTCGGGGTTGTATGGCACTGTATAAAGAGAACGAGTAGAAGGTGTCCCACAACAATCATCCATCGCACGTGTCCTTCTCTGCATGATTGCCGTGTGCTTCCAGCTCATGAATAGCACACATCTTATCAATGTGAAACTTGATTAGGGGGAAGTGGCGAGAAAAAAGGCGTGAGAAAAACCAGGTGATGGTTACTGTAGTGGGACAAAGTGGTGCCCTTTTTACTCGATATTTTCTTGAATAGTGGATGGCTTGGGCTACATGTGACTTTGCTTTGTGTATTGCATGTAGCTCATGCACTGGTGCAAGGTGTTTAATGTGGCACTTAAGGCTCTGTTATACTACAAATTTCTCGAGGCAGTTACGTTCTGTCATGTCACTGCTACGCCAGGCACAAATCAGGCTCTGCTACAGCTGAACTGGCTGTTGGGTGATCACAACTGGGGGAGTGCATGGGCAGTATTGTGAAGTCAGTCGGAGACAGCTTACGAAACAGGTACTTCCGGCACGACCTGGTTTGAAGTGCAGCAGGAGCTCCTAGAAGCTGGAAAATGTCCCACCAGAAGCTGTGCGTGGCAGGTGCCGCCAGGCTGTGTTTTCAGTGCACAACATGGCCACGTCGGAGTTACTTGCTACTTTGTCAAGAGTTATGTGCTCATAGTACCTGCAGAGGGTTGGCGAGGCTAGATAACTGACACCTGAATTTTGGCATTAAAGTTTTATTTTGCGATAACAGAATTCTCACAATAACGAAATTTTGTGGTTTCTCTACCAATTTCATTATTGAGGGGTTCCGCTGTATGCAGATACGTCCAGACATTGTGAGTGCACTCTTTCCTAACCAAGGCAACACAAATCTATGAGGCCATTCCAAATGTGCCACTTCCAATCTTACCCTTGTGTGGTAATGTCAGCTCAATGCCTTTTCATGCTCGATGAATTTGATCCGGGTATATCGAACTAAAGAGGGATTGAGAAATAGTTCTGTATATTATTAATTCTAAATAGAAAATATGAATATTTAAGTCGTAGAATAATGCACTGCTGGTCTTGAAGCAGTTTTCAGAAATCGTAACAAGCGCTAAAATGATTCCTCACTCACAGTATGCAAAAGAGCAAAGTAACTTATATACCATATTTACTAGCGTAATGTATGCCCTCGCATAATAAATGCACACCCAACTTCAACCATAAAAATTTGGATTCCCCCCTCCCTCTCGCGTAATAAACGCACCCCCTACATTCATCTGCTGCAGTCCCCCTTACCAACACCTGGGGCCTCTTCACCAGGTGGCTCTCTTCCATTTTTTATTACTGTGCCGACCCCTCAACCACCTGGGCTCCTTCCCTGCCCCTTTGCCTGTTGCAGGGTGCCTATTACTTTTATTTCTGTATGTGGGTGGCATGTCCCCTTGTCTTATCTGTGCACCACAGGGGGGGTTCATGGTTCAGGAATGGTGGGAGTGTAGAGACATGACAGCTGATAAGCACGTTCACCAAACTGCTGAGAAGTCAATTTCGCTGGCGAATTTCGCTGAGGCATCGGATGCTTCTATCAGTGGTCGTGCTTGGCACCAAAGCTTGCAAAGAAACTGTTCGTCATGGTGCTTTGCTTGACGTAGTTCTATGCACAGGTCATTTTTATCTCTACAAGCGGGTCAATGTTTACCTTGGCTGCCTGATGAGAACTTATCAGGAACGAAGCAAGTAGTACACAACTCTTCAAGCCACAGGAGACTATGCTATTCACTAACAACAGACATCTTGGTGATGGTGATGACACCTGTGACTTTGTAGGAAGCAGCCATTGCTCTGGCACAAAAAGCAAAAAACATAGCCGCATAGATGTGTGTTTTACAAGAAAAAACATTGATGTAAGGCTTTGAATAAACAAGATGAAATGCTTAATTTATTTGCTAACCTCGCTCACAAATTGATTAAAACTGCAGAGGGGCAAAGCAAGTAGGAAAGAGTGTTTCAGCTCTGGGAAAGCATGCTGCATTTTGAGAGAGACTTCTGTGAGCCTCTGACGGGGCAGGTAGGGAAGGGCGCTTCTGCTTCACTAACATCCTCGGATAGCTGTGTTGGAATTCCCTGAATTGCAGCTTGTTTTTCTCTACATGTGCAGTTTCAGTTACCTACGCCAAGTAAGGGAGGGTGTTTTACCAATGTTGTCACCTATTTGTTGGTTTAACTGTTGCCTCGTTTAATATTGGTGGGCCAGTGGTGAGTCGTTCGATTTACCCTATTTCTGGGGTGCATTATGATGAATCACATGACACACCATGATGATAGAAGATGCTGAGAGCTCCTAAGGCACTTCGCACCCACAGAGTTCAGTACAACACCACCTAGAGGGTAATCTGGTGCTAGTGTGTATGCGGGCTCCTTCAGTGGCGTGTGTACCCCCATGGGAACAATAGGAAGCACAGGCTTTGGATCTGCTTCGGATGGATCACATTCTTGAGATTCGCAAGGCTTATTTCCTGAGTGTAAAACGAAATGTTATGAAGTTATTTTTAATAGAAACCTGCTTCATTCTTTTGTACATAAAACTTATTGCAAAAAGTGTCCATGATCTTGAGATGGAAGTGAAACCTAGACAAGTTTAACTACCAGAGTACGCATGGTGCCGCTCTTGCATTCCAAAATAGACATCAAGACATAATAACACCCAAAGTACGCATTATTTGTTCACAGAAGTAACAGTACAGTAATAATTGAAAAACAACTAATGTATCGTCTGCTGCGATGCTAGGTCTATCTGTACAATTATTCTGTCTCATTGTACGTCTTGTTTCGTAGTGAAGTTGAGTTGGAGTAGTGTGACGGTGAGTTTACTTAGTTTCATCATCATTTTGCAGTCCATTTGAATGAGTTTAGACAAGAAGTGATCATCAAAAACGTGAACTTCATGCAATATCTCGCACTGGTGTGGGACACTACTCCTATGTGCCACAGTTGGTGGACGATGCTTCACTGAAACTGTCAAGTACGACATGTAAAGCTCTAATGTAACAGAAAAGTAAAGAGATGTAGGAGTCTTCAACCTCTTTGAACAACATAGGGGCTGCTTCGGTTCTTTGCTCCGTACCCCACTAACAACTCTGTGTGAAGAACGAAACTGTAACTGTAAAGAAAGACCCATAGAAAATTTGCTAGCTAATGAAATCTAATCCGAAGCCTGTACTTCCCACAATTCCCATGTGGATACATTATCTCAGCGCCACATTAATAGAGTTTCTCACGAATACCTAGAAGGAAGTGTGGCACCACCGTATACATGAATTTCTCAAGGGGCGATGTCGGAGCTCTGGGAATGACGGTATATATGTCTGCGAGGCTTGTGTTGGCTGGTGTTGAGCCAGGCTTCGGCTCAAAAGCGAATACGACTGCGTAAATAAAGCTTCTTTAAAACTGTAGTGCCATCATCACCATCATCATTTCTCAATCACTGCGCCGCGCCTCTCGTGTAGCTGAGGCTAGCTCGAGCTGCGCGAGGATTCGAACGAGCTCACGCACCTGGCGCGTCAGACGTGGACAGCCACCGCGGCTCCGCTTCAGGCGTGGAATAAAGTGGCGAGATCAGCACGGCCCCATCTGCCGCCTTCGACGCCGTCTCACGTCTCTCTTCTCTCGCCGCTACATTGTTGACCCGGAGAACAGGCCCTTCGCCGAACGGCCCGCTGCCATGTTCTCGCAACTCTGCCCGCCAGTGCCGCCGTTCCAATCGACCTACCCCAAGGTATGGTTCATGCAGCTCGATGCCGTTCTTGCGCTGAATGGCGTCACGGACCAGCCGCTGATGCACGCCATTCTTCAAGACGCCCTTCCGGTAGAGTTGCGTCATCTCTCTGGCACTTCAACCTCCAGCCAGCAGCCTTACGATGACCTCTGCTCTGCGGTGCTTGCCAGCTATGGCCTCACCCACCACCCGCTGCAGTTTACCCGCGACTTTCAGGTTTTCCCTGCGTCGCAGCGTGCTGGACCCTCCGGCCCGAAGCTTTCATCTGACCGCAACCTAACTTCCCCGACAACGTCTCACTCCACCTTGGGTCCGGCCACTAGCGCAGTGAGTCTCCCACCCGGTCACAGATCCGACGAAGAGGGCAATGAGAAAGATGCCGCTACTACACCAAGCAAGACTGATGCTCTACTGCAGACAAGCTTTCAAGAAGAGTTGTCGGAAACAAACTCAGGTGGGCACGCCGCTGCGGGACAACAACCTCGAATCGAGTGTTCTGGCCAACGAGTTCCAGAGGGTCATTCTGGACAAGAAGGCCGCCTCGGTCGAGCAGTGGCTACACCAGGGTTCTTCGGGGCTGCCCACGTCACCGCAGAAGTGGGACGCGGCCGACAGCGGTTCCAGCGCCTACCACACGGGCGGATCGTCATCCGCTTCCCCGCCCACCCTCGAGCTCGGTGGGAGGTCTGGTTCCCTGCTGTCCTTAGCAGGTGCCCCGATGTCGACACCCGTCTATCCTTCCCTGCCTCCCATGACGAGGACAGGCGCCACCGTAGGGTCCGCGGGACACGGTACGGGACCCACCGAGGACAAGTCAACTCAGATGCGAGACTTCGACATGCAGAGCCTGACGAGCTGCGAGTCCTGCCGGTGTCACCTGGACTTCGCCATGTCGACGCGACGACTGCCCAAGACAGTGAGCGAGCCAGCCTGCGTCCGCCGTGGCTCTTCGGTTCCCGACTACGCCTCCCTCTACCCGACCATGTACACGAACAAGCAGAACCTGCAACATACTATGTGGTTGCAGCAACATTTGTTCCGTGAAGCCCTGGCGCGACGTAACGGTCGCGTCCATGCGACAAAGTCATCGTCATCTTCTGCTCTCCCCACTCCAACATTGACCAAGAAGGACCAACTGGTCTCAGCCACCACTGGAGGTGGTGAACACGGCGGTGACGAAACGGACCTCAAGTCCCAGTGGAAGGTGAAGAGGAGGGCCGACGGGACGCGGTACATTACCAGGAGGCCTGCCAGGACGAAGCTGCTGAAGGAACGCGAGCAGAAGATCCTCGAAGAGCGGAGCGGTCTGACGACAGATGACGACAACCACTCGGAGTTGAAGACTGGAAAATACTGGACCAAGGAGGAGAGGAAGAGGCACCTCGAGAAGGCCCTTGACCATTTTTCGCCTTGTCGTTGGTACTCGCTATCAACAAAAGTGCCCCTTCATCACGACCCTCGCCCGCTCCTTCCAACAGCGTGCCTGCGTAGCCACCCTCGTCCGCTGCGCCATTCCCAGTGTCGCCCGCCAGAGACCCGCTGCTTACCGATGGCCCATCAATGTTGACAACCTGGACTTTCCAAATGAACACTTTATGGATTGTCGTTCATGTATATAGCTTTTGTCACTATCTTTCTTTTTTTTTTTCATATGCCTTCAAATCGCGCAAAGCGCTAGGGGGGGAGCCCTGGTACGGGACCCACCGAGGACAAGTCAACTCAGATGCGAGACTCCGACATGCAGAGCCTGACGAGCTGCGAGTCCTGCCGGTGTCACCTGGACTTCGCCATGTCGCCGCGACGACTGCCCAAGACAGTGAGCGAGCCAGCCTGCGTCCGCCGTGGCTCTTCGGTTCCCGACTACGCCTCCCTCTACCCGACCATGTACACGAACAAGCAGAACCTGCAACATACCATGTGGTTGCAGCAACATTTGTTCCGTGAAGCCCTGGCGCGACGTAACGGGCGCGTCCATGCGACAAAGTCGTCGTCATCTTCTGCTCTCCCCACTCCAACATTGACCAAGAAGGACCAACTGGTCTCAGCCACCACTGGAGGTGGTGAACACGGCGGTGACGAAACGGACCTCAAGTCCCAGTGGAAGGTGAAGAGGAGGGCCGACGGGACGCGGTACATTACCAGGAGGCCTGCCAGGACGAAGCTGCTGAAGGAACGCGAGCAGAAGATCCTCGAAGAGCGGAGCGGTCTGACGACAGATGACGACAACCACTCGGAGTTGAAGACTGGAAAATACTGGACCAAGGAGGAGAGCAAGAGGCACCTCGAGAAGGCCCTTGACCATTTTTCGCCTTGTCGTTGGTACTCGCTATCAACAAAAGTGCCCCTTCATCACGACCCTCGCCCGCTCCTTCCAACAGCGTGCCTGCGTAGCCACCCTCGTCCGCTGCGCCATTCCCAGTGTCACCCGCCAGAGACCCGCTGCTTACCGATGGCCCATCAATGTTGACAACCTGGACTTTCCAAATGAACACTTTATGGATTGTCGTTCATGTATATAGCTTTTGTCACTATCTTTCTTTTTTTTTTCATATGCCTTCAAATCGCGCAAAGCGCTAGGGGGGGAGCCCTGTAGTGCCATCATCACCATCATCATTTCTCAATCACTGCGCCGCGCCTCTCGTGCAGCTGAGGCTAGCTCGAGCTGCGCGAGGATTGGAACAAGCTCACGCACCTGGCGCGTCCGACGTGGACAGCCACCGCGGCTCCGCTTCAGGCGTGGAATAAAGTGGCGAGATCAGCACGGCCCGTCTGCCGCCTTCGACGCCGTCTCACGTCTCTGTTCTCTCGCCGCTACAAAACAAACCGTTTATAAGGGGATTTCATTCACGCATCATCATCATCATCATCATCAGCCTGACTACGTCCACTGCTGGACAAAGGCCTCTCCCATGTTCCGCCAGTTAACCCGGTCCTGTGCTCGCTGCTGCCAATTTATACCCGCAAACTTCTTAATCTCATCTGCCCACCTAACCTTCTGTCTCCCCCTACCCCACTTGCCTTCTCTGGGAATCCAGTTAGTTACCCTTAACGACCAGCGGTTATCCTGTCTACGCGCTACATGCCCGGCCCATGTCCATTTCCTTTTCTTTATTTCAGCTATGATATCTTCAACTCCCGTTTGTCCCCTAATCCACTCTGCTCTCTTCTTGTCTCTTAAGGTTACACCTACCATTTTTCTTTCCATTGCTCGCTGCGTCGTCCTCAATTTAAGCTGAACCCTCGTTGTAAGTCTCCAGGTTTCTGCTCCGTAGCTAAGTACCGGCAAGATACAGCTGTTATATACCTTTCTCTTGAGGGATAGTGGCAACTTACCTGTCATAATTTAAGAGTGCTTGCCAAATGTGCTCCACCCCATTCTTATTCTTCTAGTTACTTCAATCTCGTGGTTCGGCTCCGCGGTTATGACCTGCACTAAATAGACATAGTCTTTTACAACTTGAAGTGCACTATTACCTATCTCGAAGCGCTGCTCTTTTCCGAGGTTGTTGTACATTACTTTCGTTTTCTGCAGATTCATTTTAAGACCCACCTTTCTGCTCTCCTTGTCTAACTCCGTAATCATGAGTTGCAATTCGTCCCCTGAGTTACTCAGCAATGCAATGTCATCGGCGAAGCGCAGGTTACTAAGGTACTCTCCATTAACTCTTATCCCTAGCTGTTCCCATCCTAGGCTTCTGAAATCTTCCTGTAAGCACGCGGTAAATAGCATTGGGGAGATTGTGTCCCCTTGCCTTACACCCTTCTTGATTGATATTCTGTTGCTTTCTTTATGAAGCACTATGGTAGCAGTTGATCCCCTGTAGATTTCTTCCAGGATGTTTATATATACTTCATCGACGTCCTGATTCCGCAGTGTCTGTATGATGGCTGATATTTCTACTGAATCAAACGCCTTCTTGTAATCTATGAAGGCTATGTATAGTGGTTGGTTATATTCTGAGCATTTCTCTATTACCTGATTAATAGTATGAATGTGGTCGATTGTTGAGTAGCCTGTTCGAAATCCTGCTTGTTCCTTTGGTTGATTGAATTCTAATGTTTTCTTTACTCTGTTAGCAATTATCTTTGTAAATAGCTTGTATACTGCAGAGAGCAAGCTAATCGGCCTGTAATTCTTCAAGTCCTTGTCATCTCCTTTCTTATGTATTAAGATGATGTTAGCGTTCTTCCAAGACTCTGGTACTCTTCCCGTTAGGAGACACCTCGTAAACAGGGTAGCTAGTTTTTCTAACACAATCTGTCCTCCATCTTTCAGCAGATCTGATGTTACCTGATCCTCACCAGCAGCTTTGCCTCTTTGCATGCTCTCCAAAGCTTTTCTGACTTCTTCTATCATTACTGGTGGGGTGTCATCTGGGTTACTGCTAGTTCTTATAGTATTAAAGTCGTGGTTGTCCCTGCTACTGTACAGATCTCTCTAAAACTCCTCCGCTATTTCAACTATCCTATCCATATTGGTAGTTATTTTGCCCTCTTTGTCCCTTAGTGCATACATCCGATTTTTGCCTATCCCAAGTTTCCTCTTCACTGCTTTGATGCTTCCTCCGTTTTTCAGAGCGTGTTCAATTATCTCCATGTTATACCTTCTTACATCGGATACCTTACGCCTATTAATCAACTTCGAAAGCTCTGCCAGTTCTATTTTGTCTGTTGTACTTGAGACTTTCATGATTTGGCGTTTCTTAATGAGATTCTTCGTTTCCTGGGAAAGCTTGCCAGTGTCCTGTCTAACTTCCCTGCCTCCAACTTCCACTGCACACTCAGTAATGATACTCGTCAGATTATTATTCATTGTATCTATGCTAAGGTTGGTTTCCACACTAAGAGCCGTGTACCTGTTCTAAAGCGAGACTCTGAATTCCTGTACTTTCCCTCTCAGTGCTAGCTCATTGATTGGCTTCTTGCGTATTACTTTCTGTCAATCCTTTCTCAAGTCTAGGTGAATTCGAGACCGTACCATTCTATGGTCACTGCATCGTACCTTGCCAACCACTTCCACATCTTGCACGATGCCTGGGTGTGCACTCATTATAAAGTCTATTTCGTTCTTATTTTCGTCATTAGGGCTCCTCCATGTCCACTTGCGGTTTCCTTGTTTTCGGTAGAAGGTATTTAAAATCCGTAAATTATTGCGTTCTGCGAATTCTACTAGTAGCTCTCCTCTGGCGTTTCTAGTACCGATGCCATAATCTCCTACTTCCTGGTCTCCAGCCTGCTTCTTCCCTACCTTTGCATTAAAGTCTCCCATCAGTATTGTATACTGTGTTTCTACCTTACTCCTTGCCGATTCCACGTCTTCATAGAAGCTTTCAACTAAAGTGTCATCATGGCTGGATGTAGGCGCGTAGGCCTGTACCACCTTCATCTTGTATCTCTTATTCAGTTTAATTACGATATCTACCACCCTTTCATTAATGCCATAGTATTCCTCTATGTTGCCAGCTATGTTTCGGTGAATTAGGAACCCCACTCCCAGTTCTCTTCTGTCAGCCAAGCCCCGATAGCAAAGGACGTGCCCATTCTGTAGCACCGTATAGGCCTCATCTGGCCTCCTAACCTCACTGAGCCCTATTATATCCCATTTAACACCCTCTAGCTCCTCGAATAGTACAGCTAAACTTCCCTCACTAGATAAGGTTCTAGGGTTGCCAAGTTCAGGTTCCAATGGCGGCCTGTCCGGATCCAGAGATTCTTAGCACCCTCTGCTGCGTTGCAGATGTGACCGTCGCCATGGTCAGTTGCTTCGCATCTGCTGGGGACTGAGGGCCGTGAGTTATTTGACGTATGCATGCGGGAGGTAGCGGCCAGATACTGCACCAGGGTGGCCAATCCTTCTCTGGTGAGGGAGTGCGTTCCCTGTAACTAGCAAGGACGACGATACAGCATGATGGCCAGAACAAGAAGTGGCATCGGTTTATTCAGTCACTGATTATATAGGCGCACGATAGCGCGCCGTGAGTATCTGCGCATGTCCGATGCGCAGTCGTGATGCAATAGCCTTGCCGGATACATCTTTTCCGTTAACAACAAAATTACATACCCACCGAAACAGTGGTAAGTACATGGCATTTCAAAAAATGATATCATACACTTGGTTAAAGTCCTTGTCATAATAAAGACGCTGTGGTAGCTTCACGGTTCGAGTCGACCTTCTCAAAGCTGGCGTCGGTGGTGAAGTTGACTGACGCACCACAGGTGGCGAAGGGTCGCCCGACGTCGGAACTTCGTGACGTCGGCCATTGGCTGGCGAGGTTGAAGTTGCCACTGTCGCATGGCCACCAACGTTGTTGTCCGCTGAGCTGGTATCAATGTCGTCGTCGCTTTCCTCGATGAACCGTTCGCCAGTTTGAAGTAGGTGACGACGGTTGCCCCTTAACAGCTTCTGGTCCTCCGTTTTGACAAGGTAGGATCTTGGATATGGCGAACCCACCACTTGAGCTTTCCGGGACCATGCAGCGTCTCTGAGCCTCACGACGTCACCCTTCTGCAGAGGAGGCAAAGGTCTTCCCCCTTGGGCCTGGCTGTGCTTTTTGACGTCGGTTGCGGTCACCGTACTGAAGTCCGGGAGGTTGGCGCGAAGGCGCCTTCCTTGCAGTAGTTCACCAGGTTATCGCCCGTCCTCCAGTGGGGTAGAGCGGTAGGCCAGCAGGCCCAGCCAGAAGTCGTCGCCCGAATCTGCAGTTTTTTTTAAGATGCGCTTCACAACCTGCACACCTTTTTCCGCAAGCCCGTTTGACTGCGGATAATGAGGGCTTGAAGTGACGTGCGTGAAGTCGTATCTCCTTGAAAACAAAAAAAATTCATGGCTGGAAAATTGTGGGCCGTTATCAGTGCATACTTCGACGGGCACGCCAAATCTGGCAAAGATAGCGCTCAGTGCTGCGATGGTTGATTGCGCCGACATGTCAGGTAGTTTTTGAACTTCCGGAAAGTTTGATAAGGCGTCAAAGACAACGATGTATGAGTCCCCCGCAAACGAAAAAATATTAGCTCCAACTCTATGCCATGCACAACCTGGCACGGGCCGCATTTGAAGCGGTTCCTTGGGCTGTTTGTAAGCATACTTGCGGCATGTAGGACAAAGTTGCACCATGGAAGCAATCTCAGCGTTAAGCCCCGGCCAAAACACGAGGCGTCTGGCCCTTTCTTTGCATTTTTGCATGCCGAGGTGACCTGCATGGATTTTTTCAAGTATAGTTTTTCGCATGCTTTTCGGAATAACAACCTTCGACGCCTTTAAAAGTATTCCGTTGACAAATGAGAGTTCTTGCTCAAAAGGCTTTAGTTCACCTTGTACTGGAAGCCCCGCCGACAAACTTGTGATCACCGACTGTAGGTAGCAGTCACGAGCCGTTGCCGCTTGCAGTTCTTTCTGCGTTGCTTCTGTTACACGGTAACCTAGAAGCTGGATTGCGTGAACTTCCACGTCGGTAGTAGCACCAGCGTCGTCTTGGTTGTCAGCAGTTAACCGGGACAACATGTCAGCAAGAACAAGGTGCTTCCTAGGAATATACTGCAAAACAAAATCATACTTGAACAACCTCAAAAAGAACCGTTGAAGGCAAGGTGGCATGTCACTAATTTCCTTTTGAGCAATTGACAAGAGTGGCTTGTGGTCCGTTTCAATTGTGACTTTCTGGCCGTAGACGAACTGGTGAAATTTTTCGCATCCAAAGCAAATTCCTAGGGCCTCCTTTTCTATCTGTGCGTACAGTTTTTCTGCCTTAGTCAGTACTCGAGATGCGTAAGCTACGGGCCGCCACTCGTTATTGTGACGTTGCAGAAGAGCAGCACCGATGCCGTCCTTCGATGCATCGCAAGACAACCTTGTTTCCCGTCGTGGGTCAAATATTGCGAGCACGGGAGCGGTGGTCAGAATTTGCGTGACGCTTTTCCACTCTTTGGCGTGGTTATCTGTCCACTCAAACTCAGAACTGGCCTTGATAAGAGTTCTTAACAGGGCCGTTCTTTCAGATAGCTGCGGCACGAACTTTCCTAAGTAGTTCAGCACACCAAGCATACGTTGAACATCGGCCTTGCATGTTGGCACTGGCATTTGAACCAAACTTTTTACGAGCCCTGGATTTGGGGATATGCCGTTCGCACTTATGATATCACCCAGAAACCGTAGCTCTTTTACGCCAAACTTGCACTTGTGCAGATTGAACGTTAATCCAGCTGTTTCAGCAGTTTTGAGGACTGCTACCAGGCGCTCATCATGCTCTTCCTTCGTTGAGCCCCAGACCAGAATATCATCTATATATATGAGCACGCCTGGCAGACTGTCAAATACCTGACAAAGTGCCTGCAGATGAGATGCCAAAAGGTAGCCTTAGAAAACGGTATCTGCCAAAAGGCGACGAGAACGTACAAATCTTTGATGTTGTCTTGTCCAAGGGCACCTGATGAAAGCCGGCGTTTGCATCCAAACAGCTAAAATAAGTAACACCGGTTAGCCGTGCTTCCAAGTCCTCGCGTCTGGGTAAAGGGAAATGCTGCCTCTTGATATACTTGTTCACTCTTCTGGGGTCCATGCAAACCCTTAGAGCACCGTCTTTTTTTTTTTTTTACCAGTACCAGAGGGCTTAGCCAGTCGGTTGGCTCATTTTCTTTGACGATGATGCCCCCCCGGATCATTCGCTGTAGTTCCTTCTTCAGAGGTTCCTGAAGTGCAAGTGGAACCCGGCGAGCAGGCTGAACGACCGGAACCGCGTCTGGATCTAGGACCATTCTGTACTGCGTTTTCAAGCAGCCGAGCCCTTGGTACAGGTGCCTGAAATCTTTCAAAAGTTCACACTCAGACGAGGCATTGACAGCGTCCACCGTACGTCGAACCAATCCAAGCCCTTCACTGGCATCGAGCCCAAGGATGGCTTGGCGCCCATTCTTTACGATGAAGAATTTCTCGCTTATCTCGGTGGTTCCGACAGACACTTTCTGTGACGTTGTTCCATAACTTGAAATAACGCCCCTGTTGTAGGCGCGCAACACTGAGCCGGTAGGTTGCAACGCTTCTTTGGATCCAAGCTTACGGTACGTTGTAAATAAAAGTAAGCTTGCCTGCGAATTGGTGTCCACTTTGAACGTCACTTCTCTGCCATTTACTCGAGCCTCGATTGTCCAGTCTTTCTTGCGACAATTTTCGGAGCCGATTTCGAGAATCTCAAAGTCATTCTCAACGAGATTAGCTACTTCGTTAACGGCGGTAGACTTCTGGCAACAACTTGCAAAGTGGTTGTATTTGCGGCAAGAATGACATAATTTACCATACGCGGGGCATTGCTTAGGTTTATGTTTGCGGTTGCACTTCCTGCAGCAAATATTTTGATTATCGCGAGTCTGATTTTTTTTCCACTGCTGCCGTTTTTTCGTCACCGTTTTGCCTCTTGAAACTGCGTCAATGCTGTCTTCTGTCCCATTCCAAACTAGGCTCCTTAGTGCCGCTGCTTCTGCCGCTTTACACATTTCCTCGGCTTTTAGTAGCGTCAGGCCTCTCTCGGCAAGCATTCTTTCACGCAGCTTTGGGTCGTTCGTACCAAACACAATTTGGTTTCTAATCAGTGAATCGTGCTGATCCCCAAAGTTGCACTGTGTCGCCTGCTTCTTTAAGTACCGCACAAACTTCTCAAAAGGTTTTTTCTCTGCCTGGCTTCGTGTACGAAAAACATATCTTTCGTGAATTTCATTGCTCACCTCGGAGAAGTAGGCGTCGAACTTCCGCACGACCGTGTCGTAACATTCCTTGCTTTCTCCGGGGCCGTACTGAAAGTTGTTGAAGATGTCGAGCCCTTCTTCTCCCGCGAAGCTCAACAAGAACGCCACTTTCGAGGAGTCACTTCTCGTGGATTTCTCGGCTGCCGTTGCTTGCAGAAAAAGCTCGAACCTTTGCTTGAAGCGCTTTCAATTTTCAGACAAGTTGCCCGATGGGCGCAATGGCTCCGGCGGCTTCAGTAGGTCCATGGCGATTCCGCGCCGTTGCTGGCGTGCTTCGGTCCGCGATGGCCACTTCTGACACCATGTAACTAGCAAGGACGACGATACAGCATGATGGCCAGAACAAGAAGTGGCATCGGTTTATTCAGTCACTGATTATATAGGCGCACGATAGCGCGCCGTGAGTATCTGCGCATGTCCGATGTGCAGTCGTGATGCAATAGCCTTGCCGGATACATTCCCGGCGGTGGTTACCAGTGAGGCCGCAC